>NW_018221300.1:0-1763 GCF_001263595.1 Phalaenopsis equestris
TATCCTACCTCATTCAGGGGTCAATTAAGACATCACAGGAGAAAATCTGATATTTCAAAAGTTAATTTATTTTATATTTTATATAATTATTTTCATGGAAAAATAGGATTTTTGAAAGAAAATTCCTAACTTTACCAAGGTAAATTCTAATCCCTTGAAATTTTTACAAGAGGTAGGCTTAGACTAGAGAAACCTTTGAACCAAATTTCATGATTTTTTTAATTTTATTTAAATTTTAAGAATTATTTTATGTACTGGGGTATTTATAAAATATAAAATATTTTAAATTGGGAAAATTAAGCTTTATATTTTTGAAAAATCTCCTTAAGGTTAGAGAATTCAGAGAAGAAGATTTTTTTTTTTTTGAGTTTTATTTAATTTATTGGAATTATTCTTAATGAATACCCATTTTTAGCTTTTATAAATCATTTTAAGCTTTAGAATTTAATATCTTTATTTAGAAAATCAGAAAAAAATTCCAATTATTCCTAAGTGCTTAAGAAACAATTTAGAACATTTCCATGAAATTTATTATTTTTGTGATTTTTATGAATCTTTTAATTATTTAAATATTTAAAATAGGCTAGAAATTAAGTTTTTATTTTAAATATTATTTTACATTTAGAAAATACCCCTGATCTCAGTGAACTCAAAAGGCCAAGTTTTATAATTTTTCAAGTTATATTTTGATTTTTAAAAATCATTTTTATGCCAAAAATGTTATTAACTTGAAATTTCAATTTAAGTTATCAAATGAACTTAATATGCTTTGAAATTTTTATGATGAGTTCTCTAGATCCTAAAAAATGGTGGAGCCCAAAAATCAAGTCATTTTGTTATTTTTATTTTTCAAAATTAATTGTCTTAGTGTTTTGGGGTTTGTAAAGGTTAGGTGTATTTTGAATGACTTGGCTCATGACAAATTTTCTTAAGAGTTCTCTGGTCATAGTAAACCTTTTAAAATTTTCTTAGATTTTTCTACATGCTAATTTCCATGATTATTTTAAGCAAATAAAGCACATAAACTTGAAAAATGTGATTCTCTATCTAGGGACCTCATCTGACTTTGGAAAAATCAGAGAATGTTCTCCTTGACAGAGGCTACAACTTGCGAAAAACTCAAGCTATGGTGATAAGTCTACATGCATGGAGAATCAAAAGATTTAAATCAGTGTTTAATTAATTATAAATAAAATATGAATTACATGGATTTAGAATTATTTGCAAATTATTTTCCTCTGTTCACTGAGCAAGAGGGTATTTTTATTTTATTTTTGTGATTTTTCTACACCAAGTTATAAATTTTTTACGTTAGGGGTATTTAAATAAATAGAAAAAATCCTTATTTATCTATTTAAATAGTGCGTGCTGACTAGATCCTAGGCAGCTCCGAAGGTACGCGTGGCGCGCTCTGGTTGGATGTCGCCATCCACGTAGCTGCAAACCTGACCCGCAGTTTATGTTCTAAAGTGTTGTCCGGCTCGATCTCATCCATCCATTCAACACACGCTTGATCAAACGGCTCCCCGTCATCATCTTGATAGAGTGATCTCGTGACCGTCCACACTAAAATCTTAAGATCTCAACCTAGACTCAACCAAATCACTTTAGTTTTGATCTTATGGACTCATCTAAGTGAGACGAACACATCCATATGGTAATCGTGCAATTGAATTAAGCCTAATTAAATGAAAAATCAAAATGGGCTCGGGAGGAAGAGAAGTTTTATAACTTTGCTTTGAGAAGTGAAGCTTCGATCAGAG
>NW_018221300.1:8200-9382 GCF_001263595.1 Phalaenopsis equestris
GCTAGAGGTTAAGGTCAATATGTGGAATTTCAAGTTGAGTAAAAAGAAAAGTTTTGAATTTCTAATGGTGGGGGTACCTTTTCTAATTTTCTAAGACTAGTCAATAGGAAAGTCTTATGGCTAGACCTAGGCTACTAAAGAAGTTTCTAGACCTCAACCAAAAGTGAGGTCAATAAGCATTTGCAGGAACCCAAATTGGCGTTGGTTGATCTGGAATACGAGACTCGGCACTTTTCACATCATTCAAGAACTTTCTCTAATTGATTTAGACATATTTCAAATGAAGTTCCAAACACAAAAAATCGTCCATAAAGACTTCAATCCCTTTTTCAATTAAATCACTAAAAATTGACATCATACATATTTAAAATGTTGCAGGCGCATTACATAATCCAAAGGACATTTGCCGAAAATCAACTGTACTATAAGGACTAGTAAATGTTATTTTCTCCTGATCCTCCGAATTTATAGGCATTTGTTGATAACTGGTATATCCTTCTAGAAGACATAAATATATTTGCCCAGCTAGCTTATCCATCATATGGTCCAAAAAGGGTAAAGGAAAATGATTCTTTTTGGTGGAAAAATTTAATTTTCTATGGTCTATGCAAAAAGTTTATTGAGGACAAATATGGTTTAGTTTCAAAAAGTATTTCCCCTTCTGCCAAACTTAAATTTTTAATTATTTATAAGCAGTTGTTGACCTCAATTTTGGTTGAGGTTTAGTTCCTCATCTTTAATAACCTAGGGTCTAGCCATAGGACTTTTCCTTTTGACTATTCCTAGAAAACTAGACTCGGAACCCTCACCACTAGAAATTCCAAACTGTTCTCTACTCAGCTTGAAGTTTCACATGTTGGTCTCAACCTCTAAACACTTAGTAGGTGGGGTCACTGTGGGGGAAACTCAGGAGAGTCACCCTTAGGATTGCTGGACCTTAGGATTGACCTTGGGTGTTGGTCTAAAGCTAAGGAACTCACTACACTTATCTACACCCACATTCACTCATGACCCTGAGCTCAAATTTCTAACTTAGATCCCTTGATCTTTTGGGATACTCATGTAGATGGTCCCCTAAATCTACTAGCCCTAGGGCTATGGTTTAGCTAAGACCACTATGTAGAGGACCCAAAATGGGGCTTCCTTTGGTCCATGGCTTATTGGTGATGATTGGTACCTCAA
>NW_018221300.1:9586-9989 GCF_001263595.1 Phalaenopsis equestris
AAATTCCCCAAATCCATCTCACATATCCACCAATTTGATCTTAATTGACTTCAATTTCAATCCTAAACTCATATTCACTTATTATATGACCAAACTAAACCAAATCCAAGCTCAATGGGTCCATGATTTGAGCCCAATTTTGATTTGGGTCAAAACCCCAATTTTGACCATATGACTTAATCTCACCCAATTGAACCCATAGCCTAGTCAATTGGCCCAAATTGATGTTTAAAAACCTTGATAACATTCTTATACATCAAAATCAATCATCAATTGACCTTGTTGAAGCCTCAAATCCATTTGATTTTGGCATAAATCCAAGATTCCCAAATTTAGCCCCAAATTGGCTAAGTCTCCAAATTTCACCCAATTGATTCTCTTAACCTCCAAATTGGCATCCAAT
>NW_018221301.1:0-544 GCF_001263595.1 Phalaenopsis equestris
GACCGTATGAAGTGATACCTGATCTGAACGTGCTTTGTCCTGGACTGAAAACGTTGGATTCTTGGCGATGAATATGTCGCTCTGACTATCACTATAGAGTATGCCCTTCTGATCCTTCTTGCCCAATTCTTTCAAGAAGCCCTGTAGCTATATCATCTCCTTTACAGCCTCTTGCACTGTTATATACTCAGCTTCTGTAGTAGACAACGAAACTGTCTTCTGAATATTAGAGCCTCATGATACTGCAGTGTCACCAATAGTGTAAATATAACATGTATTACTTCTTATAGTATCAATGTCTCCAGCTATATCAGCATTAACATAGCCCTGTACCTTTGAACTCTTTCCTGAGAAACACAAGCAAGTTTTTGTAGAGCCTCTTAGGTACCTCAAAATCCACTTCACTGCTCCTCAATGTTCCTTTCCTGGATTACTCATGTATTTGCTAACAACTCCCACTGCGTGGGCAATATCAGGTATGTTGCAAACCATTGCATACATAAGTAAAGCAATAGCTGAAGCATAAGGAACCCTACTCTTGTAA
>NW_018221302.1:0-903 GCF_001263595.1 Phalaenopsis equestris
CTCCCTAAATACATCTCTATTTTCTCTCTCTACCCCACTCTCCTTTTCTATCTTATTCTCTCTTCCTCCCTTTCCCTTTCTATCTAGCTTGCTCTCACCAACACACTCTCTCACTTGTTCCCTTCTATCCCCTCTCTCTTAAATGTGCTCTCACCGACTTTCCCTTCATCTCTTTCTCTCCACCCTCTCTTCTCTTTTATGTCTCATTAGTCCTATCTCGCTCTATCTTCTCTTTATATCTCTCACTCCCACTCTCGCTATCTCCTCCTCTCTCTCAATCGATCTCTCACTCTCTTACTCTCTCTATAACCCTCCCCCTTCTATTCCTCTCGCTCAATCTTCCTCATGCTCTCTCTCTCCCTCCTTCTCACCCTTCATGCCTCACTCTAACTTATCTCTCTCCCTCTCTCTCTCACTTCTGTTTTTATAGCAATACTCACTCTCCCTCTATCACACTCTCTAGCTACTATGCTTACTCGCTCGCTCTCTCCCACTTTATTGTTTCTCACTTTTGATCTTGCTACTCTTTTTCTTTCTATTATTTATCTCGGTCCCTTTTTCTCCCACCCTCGCTCTTGCTTTCTCTCTTCCTCACTCTCACTTACCACTATCTCTCAATTTCTATATCTCCCTCCCTCTCTTCCTTCCTGACTTCATTTTTCCTCTCTCTCCACCCCTTCCCATCTTTCTCCACCCCTCTTTTGATTTCTTTCTCTTTATCCTTGCACTTCCTCTCTCTCTCTCTCCCTCATTCTCTCTTACTCTATCTCTCTTTCATCATTTAGTCTCTATTACTCCCTCTCTCTCTCTCTCTCACTTGTTAGCTATTCTCTATCTCTTTATCACCCTATCGCTCTCCTCCCACTCTCTTTTCTTCTCATTCTCTCTCTTACTTTCTCTTCC
>NW_018221303.1:0-2835 GCF_001263595.1 Phalaenopsis equestris
AGGGTGTCTGTGACCTTCCGACGGATGGACGACAAAAAAATACTGTACGGATTTCAGCCAGATCCAGAACTGGAGGAGCTACTACCATACGAGCTATGAGAGGGTTATACCTCTAAGTACATGCAAAGGGAACTCTGTCCTAGAGCATGGCTTAGAAGGTCTGCTCGATCAGGAGCTCGTCACAATAGGAACAGATGGTCGAAGGATTCTTTTCTGCTCCACTACATTACAACATATATGATATAATAGAGATACTCAGCCTATAATATGTACTTGACGTGAGATATTTGGAAGTACTTTGATGTAGTTAGCATATTGTACTTTTTGAGGCGTTAGCCTACACTTGATCTGTAACATTTATTGGAGCAGATTAATGAAGTTTCTTTCAGAAATTTGTCAGTTTGTTCAATTGCCCCAATTATGCAATGGATAAAAGCCATGAACCATATGTTGGTTCAAAATTACAATGAACAAAGAATGAAACAACAAAATTTGACAATAATAAAAAATATATAAAAAATGAAATAATCAATAAACAAACAACATTGAAAAATAAACCTTAAATTTTTAAAAATATATTTTGAAAATTAAACATGATAAAAACAACAAGAAAAGAAAATAAACCTTTTGAGTTGATTCTCACGATTTTGAGGTCTCTTACTCTTTGCTCGTGTAGCAACAACTATCCTTATCTGCACTATTTTTTTTAACATCCTCGCAGAGTTTCTCGTTCCGCACAAAATCTTACAAAATTTCACAAATCTTCTTAAAAAATATCAAACTTTGCACACGACATATATATTTGGATTCAACACCATCAATTCTAATTTTCAAATCAGTCCCTAACTTTTGATTCCTCTCTTTTTGAGATCGGTCCTTAACTTCTGATCCTCTCTTTTGTGTTTGATCCTTAACTTTCAAACCTTATCCCGTAATCAGTCCCTAACTCCTGATTCCTCTCTTTTCGTGATTGGTCCTTAACTTCCGATCATCTCTTTTGTGATTGATCCTTAACTTTCAATCCTTATCCTGGAATCAGTCCCTAACTTCTGATTCCTCTCTTTTTGAGATCGGTCGTTAACTTCCGATCCTCTCTTTTGTGATTGATCCTTATCTTTCAATCCTTATCCTAGAAGAAGTCCCTAACTTCTGATTTCCTCCTTTTGAGATCAGTCCCTAACTTTTGAATCTCTCTTTTGAGATTAATCCTTAACTTTCAATTCTCATTTTCAAAATAAGTCCTTAACTTTTGATTTCACCCTTTTGAGTTTGGTCCTTAACTTCCGACTCTCTTTTGAGATTGATCATTAACTTTCAATCCTCATTTTTGAATCAGTCTTTAACTTCTGATTCACTCCTTTGAGGTTGGTCCTTACCTTCTGACACTCTCTTTTGAGATTGATAATTAACTTTCAATTCTCATTTTTGAATCAATCCTTAACTTCTGATTCACTCGTCCTTAACTTCCGACCTCTTTAGAGATTGATCATTAACTTTCAATTCACATTTTTGAATCTATCCTTAACTTTTGACTCACTCCTTTGAGGTCAGTCCTTACCTTCCGACACTCTCTTTTGAGATTGATAATTAACTTTCAATTCTCATTTTCAGATCAGTCCTAAAGTTCCAATTCACCATTTTGAGGTAGGTCCTTAACTTCCGACCTCTTTAGAGATTGATCATTAACTTTCAATTCACATTTTTGAATCTGTCCTTAACTTTTGACTCACTCCTTTGAGGTCGGTCCTTACCTTTCGACACTCTCTTTTGAGATTGATCATTAACTTTAAATTCTCATTTTCGAATCAGTCCTTAACGTCTGTTTCACCCTTTTAAGGTTGGTCGTCAACTTCTGACACTCTCTTTTTAGATTGATCGTTAAAGATTGATCGTTAACTTTTAATTCTGATTTTTGAATCAGTCCTTAACTTATAATTTACACTTTTGAGGTCGGTCCTCAACTTCTGACACTCTCTTTTGAGATTGATCATTAACTTTCAATTCTCATTTTCGAATCAATCCCTAACTTCTGATTCACTCCTTTGAGGTCGGTCCTCAACTTCCGACACTCTCTTTTGAGATTGATCATTAAATTTCAAATTTCATTTTTAGAATCAGTCCCTAACTTTTGATTCACTCCTTTTTGAGGTCGGTCCTAACTTTGAACTCTTTTTTGAGATCTCTCTTTTGAGATTGATCATTAACTTTCAATTCTCATTTTCGAATCAATCCCTAACTTCTGATTCACTCCTTTGAGGTCGGTCCTCAACTTCCGACACTCTCTTTTGAGATTGATCATTAAATTTCAAATTTCATTTTTAGAATCAGTCCCTAACTTTTGATTCACTCCTTTTTGAGGTCGGTCCTTACCTTCCGACCTCTCTTTTGAGATTGATCATTAACTTTCAATTCTCATTTTCAAATTAGTCCTTAACTTCTGATTCACTCCTTTTTTAGGTATGTCCTTACCTTCAGACACTCTCTTTTCAGATTGATAATTAACTTTCAATTCTCCTTTTTGATTAAGTTCCTAACTCTTGATTCAATCTTTCAAGGTCAGTCCTTAACTTCCGGCTATCCATCGAGATTGATCCTTAACTTTCAATTCTCATTTTTGAATCAATCTGTAACTTCTGATTCATTCTTTTGAGGTCAGTCCTTAACTTTCGACTCTCTTTTGAGATTGATCATTAACTTTTAATTCTCATCTTCGAATCAGTCCCTAACTTTTGATTCACTCTTTTGAGGACGGTCCTTAACTTCCAACTCTCTTTTGAGATTTATCATTAACTTTCAATTATCATCTTGGAATTAGTCCCTAACTTCTAGTTCACT
>NW_018221304.1:0-861 GCF_001263595.1 Phalaenopsis equestris
TTATATTTTTTTTTTCTTTGCTCCGTTTGTTTTCTAAAAATTACTATATCTGGTGGATCATATGTTAAGGATTTTGAATGTCCAAATTCCCCTAACCAAGAATCCTCAAATATTTCTTAAGTTGAATTCTGGGATATTATAACTCATTCGTGAGTCAGGACCCAGTCACGTGGCAGGAGATTAAAAGGCTCGTGATATCCCAAGTTAATTACTCGTATTTCCACCACATTATTTTATTTTGAAATTTGCTTAGGACCCAGTCTAAATTCTTTAAAGTGGATGACTTAAGTATTAGGGCTTTAACTTCATTCTCCCCTGAAGTCACAGTCTTATCAAAACATCCAAATATTTCTTTTGAGGTGATCAATATTGCACAATTTTGAACAAAAGAAGTCTTCTTTTTATTAATTAGGGTGGGAGGGATGGGATAGACTAACATCAAACCTACTAATATCCCTTTTTAAACAAAAAGTAGTACAGCAGTAGCCAAGAGGCATTTCATTCGTTGGCAGTTGTGTACGAATAAGTTAGAACAAACAAATTGACTGAATTCATATTGATAGAACCTATTTCAGGTTTTTTTTTCTTTCAAGTATTCTTCCGGGATTGTTATGTCCCCATTCCTCAACTTTTCCTCAAGCAAGTCCTTGAAACTGCAACACTCTTCTATAGTGTGTCCAATAAACCTGTGGTATGGGCAATATCTCGGGTGCCCTTTCTTGTTGACCTCGTCAGGCTTTTTTGGCGTGGGCAACCTGAACTCGGGATTCTTGATCAAACTGCGAAACATCTTTTTCGCTGCTTCATCTTTAAAAGAGTATACCCCATTTGATCGAGCGTTCATGATTGAAATTTGTTTTT
>NW_018221304.1:1247-1462 GCF_001263595.1 Phalaenopsis equestris
AATCACGAGATCTCCAATAGACACATGATGTTGCACTCCGACAAATCTTTTTACGAACAACTGTTCCAACTCGGCTTTCAACTCGGCAAATGACTTGACCAAGTTATTGGGCAAATTGACATACCAATCAAAAGCAGCTCCTGACAAGCTACTGACAAACTGCTGACAGAGTAAAGCTTGATTAGTTCTTGTGTTGCCACAATTGGCTCTGAAAT
>NW_018221305.1:0-678 GCF_001263595.1 Phalaenopsis equestris
TGAATCAGTCATACATTGCTGATTCTTTACATTTGCGGTCGGTCCTTACATTTCGACACTTTTTTTCTTAGAATTGACCTACATTTCAATTCTCATTTCCGAATCAGTCCTACATTTTTGATTCTCTACGTTTAAGGTCAGTCCTTACATTTCGACACTTTCTTTTGAGAATTCACCTACATTTTAATTCTCATTTCTGAATCAGTCCTACATTTATGATTCTCTACGTTTGAGGTAGGTCCTTACATTCCGACACTTTCTTTTGAGAATTGACCTACATTTCAATTCTCATTTCCGAATCAATCCTATATTTCTGATTCTCTACGTTTGAGGTCGGCCCTTACATTTCGACACTTTCTTTTGAGAATTGACCTACATTTCAATTCTCATTTCCGAATCAGTCCTACATTTCTGATTCTCTATGTTTGAGGTCGGTTCTTACGTTCCGACACTTTCTTTTGAGAATTGACCCACATTTCAATTCTCATTTCCGAATCAGTCCTACTTTCTGATTCTCTACGTTTGAGGTCGGTCCTTACATTCCGTCACTTTCTTTTGAGAGTTGACCTACATTTCAATTCTCAGTTCCAAATCAGTCCTACATTTTTGATTCTCTACGTTTGAGGTCGGTCCTCACATTCCAACATTTTATTTTGAGAATTGACCTACATTTCAATT
>NW_018221306.1:0-5594 GCF_001263595.1 Phalaenopsis equestris
TTTCTGAATATAAATAAAACTATATAAAAACTTTCTCTCTCTCAAAGCCTCTTTCTCTTATTTCTCCTACTCTTCTCCTTCTTCCTTTTCCTCCCTCTTCTTTCCCTTTTCTTCTCTGTTTTTCTCAGATCGGAACTACATGAGAGCGTAACTTTCGATTTCCATCAACCCCACCCCCATCCTAGTCTCCAGCTATTGTGCTAGAGTCATGTATATCTCTGGACATGGAAACAAACAACGAAAGGGAGTAAATGAAGGGTTCTAATTTAAAAAATCCTTTTATCTTAATTCTTCATAAAGCACCAAACCGAGAGCTCCACTGTTAGCTTCTGCCTGCTTTTGCTTGATCCTGTCTCTTGGTGTAGGATTGGGACGGGAGAAATTCCGAGACCGTTACGAAAATAGGGAAAAATTCAAAGCTTATACATACGTTATGCATTTATTTGCCTGACAATTAATCCCAGCCATCCAAAAACCCATCACGCTGCTGCATGTTGCAGAAAATGGAATTGCTAGAATAGTGAGCACTCTTAGCAAGATTTAGAATTTGTTAATTAAATAAATAATTAAGATTAATTAAGTTATTATTTAAAAATTTTTATAACTCCAAATGTATCAATAATTTATATATAGTATTATATATGAATTGGATTTAATCAAATTGTAGAGATTTATAAAAATAATTTTGATAAATTTCGGAGAATGTGAAAATTTGGATTTATTTTAAAATGACAGGATTTTACGTGAATTTATCAAAACAGGGTATTGCACTAACTCGTGTTGGAGAACAACAAAGCCTTGTTCCGGGTACCTTTTGGCTATGTTAAAAAGAAATCATACTAAGATCACCCTAACCGACTCCCTTAAGAGTCTAGTGTGGTGCAACCGAGGCGGAGGATTCAGTCAGATTAAATTCTCATCAACACATGTCGTGACTTGTCAAATTAAGACCCACTGGGAGATAAACAAATCTAACTAAATTACCGCAAACATGCTAGATATATTTCATTTCATGAATCATTCACATGTATATACTCAAAAATGTGAAAATCATATTATCTGATCATGTATATCTATACAAAGCTGTTAAATCAATATAATAAAAGTATGTACCTGTCGGCCGTTTTAATTTTCTGGTTTGGAAAAGAGATAATTTTGTAGACATGAAAATAGTTTAAATATAAATATGTGATTTTGATTTTTTTTTAAGTAATATATTTTTTTAATTTTTTGAAAAGAGATGAGACCAAACGAGTCTCACATTTTGAATAGTTTGGATGATTAAGCACAATACCACAAGTAATACACTTATCCCGAAGAATAAACATATCACTTGTAGTAAGCTCAATCACCTAAACTAAAAAATTTGTGACATCCGTTTGGTCTTCAAAACATTTTTATATGAGATTAACAAGTTCCCCCTACCTATTATAAAGATTAGATAGAGTTTATTTTATCTAGTTAATTACATCATAAATGACCGGGGTCACTTAAGAAAACTCTCGATTAAGATCAGTGGTTATGCCTTTACGATTTCAAAATTTGAGTTTCCACGATTGGACATGAAAAAATCAAATGGGAGTGGCTCAAACATGAACATTTATTTTAAGAAATCCAAAAGAATGGAGAGTAGATGATATCACAGATCCATGGAAAACCCTGGCGATTTCCCAACTATCATATTGTTTGGCTTTATGTCATTGAAATAATGTTATTTAATGTTTAATCATGCAATTTATTTAGAATTTAGGACTTATATTCACACGATATATGATCGTGCAAATAGCCTAAAAAGATAGAAGGATTTACACTGTACTGTACAATAACCTTAGAATCCTAAAGCGTTAGGACTTATAATTGCACAACATGGTTGTGCAAAAACCTAAAGATGATATGTGAGGGTTTAGGCTGCGCTAGGCAAACCACCTTGATATCTTATGAGTTGTTATTTAAACTAAAGAAAATGATTAGTGATATGAATTTGTTGTACTGTTGTAGCTCGTCATCCCCTGTCCACTCAATCCTGATCGTATGCCCACAAAGAGTTGTTTCATGCTTCATGTAGTAACATTTTCAGGTTTAGTGCCTCATATGTGTGAGTGTGCAATATTGTTATTTGGTGACTTACTATTGTATTTCTCCTAAATCAAACTATATCCTAAAGGTTTTGTTTTTAACTTAAAGCATGCATAAACGAATTATGTTATAATGCAGAACAGAAAATGAAAACAGTATAAGTGCGGTAAATAAAAACAGTATAAAGAAAATGCATCAAGTGCTATAAATGTACTGTAAACTTTAGTTACTTGAGTTTATTTTGTTATTGTTGCATCTATAAATGAGATAAATGTCACAAGTAACAGTATAATATACAAATTCAGCTAGCAGGACAAACATGTGTTTATGTATAATAGAATAAATGATAGAGTAGCACATGGAAAGCACTGCGAAAATTGAAATTGACTCACAAAAACTCGAAAAAAATCATAGGAAAAAGACACAAACAAATAAAACAAAACACAATGTCACATATAAAGAACCATGGGTGAAAAATTTATATGTGACATTGAGAATGTCCCCAATTGCCAGGAGGCTTTGAAATGTCCCCAATTGCCAGGAGGATTTGAGTGTAAGGCTCAAGCTCAAATCCCGAAGCATTGAGTTTCATTTTAGGTTAAGTTATGAAGAGAATTTCACTATTGATTTAATTAAATCAGTCATGAACCACAACCTAGTGCATACCTTATCTATTGCTTTAACTAACTTGGAATTAGGTTCGTGCCTAGTTTCAATGCCTATTTAAAGATTAAGTAAATGAACTCTCACCTAGAGCGTGCACCTAAAATCTAGGAAGCCTACACTTTAACTTGAGTTTGAAGTATCTTAAAGTGTTTTATCCTCAATTAAGTGTTTTTCAACTAAACCTCAAATATCTTTAGATCAAACTTAGTTTACTATCAGGTTCTTAGGACTTAGGAGGTAAACCTATAATTTTGACAAAAAAGTTCGTGAAATGTGCTTCAATCCTAATTAAAATAATTAGGCTTAAGTCTATCTAATGCTTAGGGGTTTGTTGATCTCTCAATTCATGCCCCTAACTCTTGAATCATTTAAGCTCTTACTTTCTCCAAATTACAGTTTTATCCTTCTTATGTAAAAGAAATGATGAATGGTTGGCCATCATATTTCCCATTTAGGTTTCAATCATCTAAACAAACTAAATATCAATTTTTTTATTCCCCCCCCTCTTTTTATTTTTTTTTTAAGGCCGTAAATCAATCCAGAAAATAATTAAATTAGAAATTCTCATTTCTAACTTAACTGTTGGTAATGAAAAAAGAAAACAAAGTCAAATCAACGGAGAAAAAGACCGACCTACTTCTAAAAAGAAATCAATGAAGTAAAGGGGCAAAATCGCAAGTAAATCGGTCTAAAAACGTTTAAATTCTTTAAAAAGAATGATGAAATCGTCCTCCAAAGGTACGTGAAAGCTTCCAAAAATCAACACTTAATGTACCTAAATCAGTGTATAAAAGCCTTAAAATGCAACTTAAACTTTAACGAATAAAGCTTCAAAATGTGGCCCAAGCACTAAAGAGAAGGCAAAACATCAGCCCGGATTAATGCCAAAATAGGGCTAAACTACAACCCAAAAGCTTGCCAAAACATCATCAAAAGATGCATTTAAAAGCCCTTAAAATTACAGTCATTTCAGCCCATAAAACAAACCAAAAACCTGCAGCTAAACCTTTCAAAACTAGAATAAAACCGCAGCCAAAAAAAAAAAAAAGCCCCACCAAATCCATCCAATTAACCAACAAAGAAATCATCAAAACAAGCCAAAAAGCACAACCCATAAATCACCAAAAACCATGACCCAAACCTGCCTTTCAAGAATCCCAAATGTGTGCACATTTGGCTCAAGTATTGCACAGGTACAATTATTTCCTGGATTCAAGTATACAACACATACACCATTTCATCATTATATGAAAGGAAAGTAAACACATTTAAACACGACAATCTTATGCCTTTATGATTCCTCATTCTCAAGTATAAATTTACATACTTGGCATTTAAGTTCCTATGCATTTATAGGTTTAATACCAACTTTATCATATATGGGCTAGCATGCATGACAAATGAAAGTTTAGGTGTTAGATATGTAAATGCAGAAGAATAAAGGGGCATGTTTGTAAACTTTTCAAATTACATGTTGCTTGGAACAAAAGAGATCAACGCAACAAGCATAAGGTGAATCAAATGAAATAGTTACCTCCAAATTAGATATAGTTCACTGCCCATGTACATTTACATGTCATCCAATCCATGTCTTTATATATCTAGCACCTAAGTTTCACTTTTTATACTAATTCCGCCCAAATACTGAAAAGGAATGCTACGGATGCATATAATTGTTTGACAAGTTGCATAAATAATTTTCCCCATACCCAGTGCCTCAGATTTTTTGTTACAAATAGGTCATCCAAAACTTTCCAATCTTTGCCACTTGCACTAAAACATTTCAGATTTTTCCAAAAATAACACCAAAGTTTTCAGATTTTGACAAATAGGCCACCCAACAATTTCAGATTTTCACAAATTAACCACCCAAAGTTTCAGATTTTGCAAATTAGCCACCCAGATTTTGCAAATTAGCCACCCAAAGTTTCAGATTTTCACAAATAGGCCACCTAACATTTCAGATTTTGCAAGACATAAGCATCAAGGCTTCCAACCTTTGCAAATAAGGTAACGATGCTTTCAGATTTTATGAGCAAAGCACTAAAAACCTTCCACTCTTTGCAAATAACAAATAAAACCCTCTCAGATTTTTATCCATCTCAAACCAGTATGATGTACATGAGCAACGCCAAGCTCAAAGTAAGGTGGCAGATGCATAAACATAGCAAGTGTATGATTATTTCATCATCCAACTAATGGTATAAGTGCAAGGATAAAATTAAAAAAAAATATCCGAACATTTTATATAGTGATCATGTGATGCACAGATTTTCACAACAGAAATTAAGCCCTTCACATGTTTTCTTTTTTTCAGATTTTTCATGGATCAAGAAGTATGTAATTAAACATCACAAACAGAGCTAGACATTACGAACATTCCTTCCTACTCTTATTAATATTTTTTTAGGATGGCCAATGGAATGGTGCAAATAAGGAGGAATAAGGGTAAGGAGAAAAGGGAGAAGAAGGCACTTTGCCTTTTTTTTTTTCAAAGAAACAGAGAAAAACCAACCACCAAGCAATATAGGGAAGAACCAATCCAAGAAGAAAGATTTTGGCAACCCCTTCTCTTCTCAAAATTTCAGCTCACCTCGATAGTCAAACACACAACCAAGCAAAAATATCGAGCCAACAATCAAGAATACCGAGCAACCCAGAAGGAATACCGAGCAAACAAGTAGCACCAGTAAACCAAAAATCCGGCAGCACTTCCCCAAGTAAAAAAAACTTTCAACCACGAAAAATCTTCCTTCAGGTAGGTTTTTATAGGCAAAGGGAAGAAGAGCAGCCACCTACCAGCCCTAGTGGCAAGAGAAAATGCAGCGGAAGAGTGACCGAGCGGCGGGGCT
>NW_018221306.1:5607-8532 GCF_001263595.1 Phalaenopsis equestris
GGCTTCGAATGAGCTGCGACTGGGAAGAAGGGAGGGGTGCGAGTGCGGTGAAACAGGGTAAATAGGGTTTAGGATTAAAATTAATATTATAATCAGTAATATAAATATAAAAATATTTAACATTTCCAAAAAAATAAAATTTGATTCATACCTTTTTTTATTCGTGCGCCAAATCATGGCAAAATGAATGTTCTTTTTATGTAATTATGATGTTTCTGACACGTTGGCGCCGTCTGTTTCGTCGTCATAGGTCGTTTTGACGAATTCATAGATTTGCGTGCAATTTTCTCGTGCGCGAAATCATGACAATGTGTCTTTTCTTGCTAAAATTAGTGTTTTGGATGCGTTGACGCAGTCCATTTTGCCATCGGATGTCGTTCGGAGAAGTTCACACTTTCACCAATCATTTAAGCTCAATTTAAGTCCTATTTTGTGCAACTTAGTGAATTTTGTGCATTTTGTGTCTGTGTGATGATAAAGTCCTGAAGAGGTTTTCCTAAGGCTTGAGATCCTATTGTGAACTTCTCCATGAGGCTATGAGTCTCCACATGATAGTTCTTAAACACTCGACCATACGACGAGAGTTTTGAGATCATTAATGTGGGACATCACAAGAGAAATAAGAAGTGACTGGAATTTCTAAGAGGATGGATTCCGATACTATTTTTCTAAGATAGTCAATAAGAACCCCTAGAGCTAGTTCCTAGGATCCTAAGAAAAGAGTAATGACCTCAAAATGAGGTCAAAAATACCCAAAAGTTTGTATAGATTCCCAAACTATAATGCAAAAGCTATACAAGTCACACCTGACTACTCACCCCGGTGCTTCTTACCTCTTTTTAAAGTCAACAATGTACAATGAGCCATAAGGAGCTCAGAAAAGTAATTAAGTTTAAAGTAAGATTTTAAAAAGAAAAAAAAACTTGTATACTTATATGTAACTCTAATACATATCCACAATATATATTACAATATGATGTAATTATATAAAACATGTAATATATATATATATATATATATATATTGCAAGGAATGATAACTGCTAAATAAAATATGTATTTCATATATTCATGAGTAATTATAAGTATATAATCCTAAGCATGTTCATAAGAGTCGTTAATATAATCGTAAGAATATCACTTATAATTATATATAATTTGACTATTTTTATGTTGTGTTATATTATTGGGTCAACACTCAGCCCAAAAACCACATTAACTATTGATAAATGTTGGATCTTCCAACATACAATTGTCAATAACTCTCTAGTACCAACAATTTCATACGTTATGTCGCCATCCGATCCTAACAGTTTCAGAAGTTTTGTTACTGTCTGAATACTAGGAGTCCAAAATCTCATCAATCCCTATCATGCATATTTGTAAGTATACATGTAATAACCTACCTATACTATCAATTATGATATTTTTTTAAAATCATAATTACTGCACCAAATATTCATTATAAGCATTTCATATATCATATGCATAAATCATAACAAATGAATATTTGCAAGTAATGATTTCATAAAGATTATTGTCAGATTCACAATATAGTAATATTATACGTATCGTAAGTGACAACAAGTTCACATCCATACAATTTATGTAGATATTCATCCATAATATGCAGGACATTCGATATGCAATTTTGTTAAACACATAATCACATGAACCAACAAAGAGTTATTTTTCTAAAGTTTGCACATGATTGTTTCACCTAAAACGACGAAACAATCTTACGAGTTTCGCCAAGCTCACCGCCCAGTGTAAACAACGTGAAATTTGTAAACCTCATAGGAACTCATGAAATCTTGACTTATCTTATGATTTAACCCCAACCATAACTTATTTATCTTTGTTGCGCAAACACTTCTAAATAAGGAGCCATGCAGTGTCAGACACGTATTGGACACGGACACGGTTCCGAGACAACCAAGAAGCGTATCAGACACGTTACAGAAGTGTTCAGGTTAATTGATACTAAAAAAAAAGAGAAATTTGTGTTGGACAAGAGTGTCCAAAATTCAGACACGCGTGTCCTAAAGTAATGAATAAAAAAATTCTAAACAATATTTTTAAGTTTAAAATTAAAAAAAAAAGTAAAATTTAGGAATGTTTTGCCTGCATACCACTCAATTCTTATGTATTTATGTATCTAGCACAAAAGTTATAATTTTTTCATATTTGCCCTCTTACATATTTATAAAAATTAAAAAGAAGTATTTAGTTTGATTTGATTTATATATTTAGATGTGATATAAAATATTCGGGTGACATAAATATAAAAATCAAAATTTAGGTGTAAGATACGTGAATGCAAAAGAATTCGGTGGTGTGTATGTAAAAACCCCAAAATTTACTATAAATATCATTCAATCTCATGGGAATACAAGATGCATTATTAGTTTATTACTTATTTCTTATTACATTTTATGCTTTAGCTTTCAATATGTGAGATATTGCTGGAGATGAATTTGAGACCCTCAATGATACAAGAGTTTTGGAGATTGCAAACCTTTCTCTTGATAAGTCATAGTTAGAATCTATGATATTTAATGATGATGATAATGAATGTGAACTGTGAAGTAGAAGTACATGCAAAAGAACCCAATCAACTTTTTATTTCTTTTAATGAATTAACGAAGTTAAATTTTGATATAATACTAGATAATATATGTTATGATGCTTACATTTTGTATCTCATAAGCTAAAGATATATCTATAGTCATCTTAGTTTTTGAAAGTTGATTTTATTAACTCTGCTTTTTTATTAATTTAATATACCTGTATATTTTTAATAATTTTTATTATAACTACGTGTTTGACACGTGCCTGTATTCTAAATTTTCAATAATAGGTGAGCCCCGTGTCGTGTTAGTGTTGTGTCTTATTCGTGTTCCCATGTCTATGTCCATGCAATATA
>NW_018221307.1:0-915 GCF_001263595.1 Phalaenopsis equestris
AAATAAAAACATGAATCATCATCATCACTTATAAGCCAATTTCTTTTGCAATGACAAAGACACTCACCAAACGCTTAAGGGCTTAGTAGTGACTTAGGTTAAATCAAGTTTCATTTAAATAAGGATTAGAAAAGTAAACATCATTTAAAATTAAAATATCTTTCAAACACTACAAGCCCAAGTCAAAAATTGGCTAAGTCTCTTAAACTTGTCTCTTTAAGGGTCTTCACCCATATAATTCTTAAATTGAATTACGAATGATAATTACCCTATTCTTAGGTATAATTGAGACATCAATGCTCACTGAGCACTAAGGGTATTTACAGGATGAATTATTAAGCAACATAATAAGTTTAAAAGAGCTCGGGATTTTCCACCAGGCAGTGAGAGAGTAGCACATACCTGCTTATTTCTCTAGATCTGTTAGATACCTCGGAGTCTACTAAACTTAATATGTTTTGCTTGACCAAATCATCTTTAATTAAACTCTTAAGGACCCACCAAGATATGACATAGGGTTAGGAAAACTACCTAAACCTTAATTTTTTGCCTCTACATGAACTGCTATCACATGCATTTTGAGTTTCAGGTGTTGGAACGAGAAGACTCGTCAGGTACGCTTTTACAGTTTTCAGCATTGTCTTTCTTGTACTTTTACAATGTTATCTTTCTTGTACTTTCATACTATACTTTTTATGCTTACAAAATTTGCATGCTAAACAATGACGTCATACTTTTTATGCTCACAAAATTTGCATGCTAAACAACGATGTCACCCTGCAAGAAAACTAAAACTATCAGGATAGCCACAAAACCTAAACCAAAACTAAAACTAAAATCAGCCAAGATAAAATTCGCCGCCACAGCACTCAAAACATAAAACAACTCAAAATTTAATCACAAACATCACACAAA
>NW_018221307.1:1155-4971 GCF_001263595.1 Phalaenopsis equestris
ATAACTTGACACACTAGAAAACTCAAACTCGTCACAGCGAGGAGCTTGGAGCTAGCATGGTGGGCATCACGACCATCTTCAACAGCAAAACCTGTCTTCCCCAGCTAAACCAATCTTCCTTAGATATAAGCAACAAAGCCATAGGACTTCGAGGTTTCTTGCTTATGCAATGTAAATCCTCACGTTATCTTTAAGCCTTTGCATAGCTCTGCTATAAAATATAAGCCCTAACTCGTCTTAGGACTCCGAGGTTGTCGTTTGTCAGTGAGATTGTCATTTGTCACGACCTAAACCCTCACATCTTCCAGGCTATTTCTGTGATAGTTTTACACAAATGTAAGCCCTTGTAAGCCCTAACTAATGAAATTGGCAGTATAAAACACCTAAATATTTCTCCTTAAAAATTAAGCCAAACATTAGGATAACTTGAGAAGTCACCGGGGATCTCCTATGGATCCATGAAATCCATGACATCCCCTAGTTCTTTCTTCTTTGAACTCTACAACAAAATGTTCCAAATTTGAAACAATCCCCTTTCACATCACACCTCTACGTCCGATCTCATTGAAAAGTCTTACCCTTTGAAATTCCTTGAAGATAATATTTCCTGATTTTTATCGAGAGTCTTCATAAGTGACTTTCGTCATTTAAGATGTAATTAACTATAGGGGCTTGCCCTTATAGGAAGCTTTTCTCGAACCCAGCTTAATATAAACCCTATTTAATTTTTTATATTAAATAGGAGAACTTATCGACAAATACAAAGGTTTCACAGACTAAACGGATGTCATATATTCCTTAGTTTATTTGATCGAGCCTCATCCTCAAGTCTTGTGTTTATCCTTCGGGATAGATATAGAATTTGAGAAACAACGCTCTTTCATTTAAACTATGAAAAAAATGGTGTCACTTTGATTTCATATTTTTCTAAAACTAAATATATATGTAAATTAAAAAGTCCTTCCGAAGTGGGCGACGCGATTTCAATTCCGGTGACCGACAACTTCTTACGGGCAACTCCTTCAACAAAAAATAACACCAACAGCTTCTGGCGACTCCACTGGGTAATTGTTTTTCTCTCTATACAAATCAAAAAAATATTATCTTCACACCATCAGTAATATGTCCATGTCCCTCTTGGACCAAATTACTCTTCTTCTGTTGACATACTTTACCCATTTCTGTCTTAGAAAAGTACAGCTAACTCCTTGGACTTCAGGACTAGCTGTTCAACCATCATTGAACAGAGGGGTTCAGAAGGCCATTAAGGACTCTTTAAATTTTCATGTGGGGTCGGACCCCCAATAGGTATGTCAATGGACTAGTTCCAACTGGGTGTTGTCTGGCACTAAATGGGTCCTGCATTGGGTCCTAAAATACTTTACATCTCCCTTCCAAATTTAATTTGCTACTTTGCAAACCGTGTTGTGATGCACGCACTCTGAAATTTTCTTACATTATTTAAATTTTACACCTCTTGATTTTTCTTAAACAAAATTTTAAAATACCCATAAATTAAGACCTGCTCGGTCTACAGATCAACCTCTACTTTCAGTGCTTGCACTAAAAATTATGAGGTTTTTAGCCATATAACTAACCCTGAAACTTTCTGTTTTCAAGCCTGCTACAATGGCCTACCCAACGCTGACATTTTCTTGTAACCTGCCAACGATCCACGAAGCCCGTAATCTTGCTCCTACCATCAAGTTTGGAGCCAGATTTGAAGATCTCGAGGTCATCCTTGGGGAAGCCCCGTTTGTAGTGATGAAGATCGCAGCACCAGAAATACAAGAGCCATCTACAGAATTCAACCTGAACTGCCTTCAAGACTTCCCCTCCTGCAAGAAGTCTAAAACTACTATTGCCACGACACCCGTTAAACCTGCTAGCCTAGTTGCTGTTAAGGGGAAAAAAGTAATGATTATTGAGGATCTGACTGAAGGATTAACTGTCCCACCACCCGTGTTTGAAATCAGATCAAGTTCAAGGGTTGTACCGCTGACCCAAACCCAAAAAAGGAACCACAACAGAAGAGTTTAGAGGGCCATCAAAGCCCAGGCTCCCAAGGAGACACCTGTTGAGGAGGTGCCTCAACAAGTTGAAGAAGTGTTACCGGAAATTTATCCACTCCTACGAGGGAGTAGATTCCATCCTCTTATGGATACCGATGGATACAAGAGTATCTGGAAAATCATCGCCGCATTATCACCACTTCATGGACATGGTGAGGAAGGAAAGAAATTTACTCCTATCACCCGAGTTAGTGCATTTTTCAAAAGGCTAGCTATCAAAGAAGCATGTTCAGTTAGCAAGTTACTTAAACGAGTGGGAGATGTATTCTCCCCTTGCATGAAGAAGGAAACTTTTAAGGACGTCAAGTCCGCCAGACAGTCTCACAAGACACTGGAGTGCCACCTACTCGCATCCCCGTTTGGTTCTGTTTAGGGAACAGAGTTGATACTGCAGTGATTATCACTGATTACACCGCCACTAAGACCGCAGGTTGTTGACCGGTTAAGTCGAGATTGGGTCCAAAAATCTTACCCGTCACCCATTATGGACATATTCCTACAATCCCAAAGGCAAAGACAAGATGATTAACTGACACTATAGCCGGTCTACACCACAAGGAGCATACTTTCCCTCAACATATACTTTCCCTCAACATACCAATTTTTTTTACTAAGAAACTCCATCCTGAGACGTCATCGTCGAAAAAGAAAAAGGTATGGGTACCCAAGGGCGCCGCACCGAGACAATCACACAATCCGGTAAGCCCGCATGACAAGAACATGGAATGAAGCCAGGGTTCAAAATATCTGACATTGTCGCAGCAATTGCCAGCAAAATGGAAGAACAAGAGGAGGAGGTCCACCAGGGTCCTCCAGATCGTAAGGCAATTCAAGAATCAATTAATGAAGAAGAAGTTGAAAAGCTCAAGGTCAAGATTTCTGAGTTGGCTTGTCGATAGAGATGAGGAAAATTTTTATTACAGTGATTACTTGGAGGAAGATTTCATGGATGTCCATGTAATTGAAACAAAAGCTGCCACATCTACGTGCGAGGCTCACCCTCCCACCGAAGACAACGCCGTAGATGAGCTGCGTAGGACCATCCTCCTAAGGGATGAACCAGTTAGCTTACTGGAGAAAAGAATAGAAGAAATGGCTGTAGCCTTGCCCACTATGGCCACTATTGAGGGGCAATCATAAGCAAATGAAAGAAGAGAGGTTGCTCCCAAGAACAATCAACCGGAGATCATACACAGTCATTGACCAAAGGAAAATATGTTTCGATTGTCATAACTATTTTATACTGATTTTGATGATATTGCACTTTAAATAAGAGTATTTTTGATGTTTTGTTGCAGGTATGATGAATTATGGTCATTTGAGCAAAAAAATGCAAAAAGGAGCAAATTTAGAGCGAAAAGAACCAAAATGTGAAGATTTGAACTAGGGTAACGACGCCGACGGCGAGATTTTCCCGAGAGTCCAGACAAAAAATTTAGAAGGCCCACCGATGGCGCCCTTGAAGCCGTCGACGGTGAGATCGGCGGTTATCTCAAAAGGTGCATTGAATGTGGACGATTTTTTGAAGGATACTTAGGAAACTCTTAGAAAAACTCTTCTACAACTTTAAGAATAGATTTTGGCCGAAAATAAAGAAGTCTTTGGAGGCTCCGCAAGTGTTGGGAGAGTGTGGAGTGTGTAGAGAGTTTAATTTAGGGTTAGATTGTGAGGAATTCTTTGAGAGATTGTAAGAGTGGAGGGAAAGTGAGAGATTTCTTCCTCCTTGCCGCTTCGAAGAAGAATT
>NW_018221307.1:6103-7923 GCF_001263595.1 Phalaenopsis equestris
ATTTTTCTGTGTACTGATTTCAATTGTATGCGTAAATTTGGACCTGAAAATCTTATACCCTACAATTCAAAATTAGAACGCACTGTTAGAAGAATTAGAAGACTAAGAAGAGAACCTAGAAATCCTGACATAATGGAAAACAACGTAAACAATCAAGGAACAGAAAATGAATACCAATCTAGACCTCTACGAGATTTTGGAAATCCTACAACAGATGAAATTCACTTATCTATCCAAAATCCTGATGTAGCTGCTAATTCATTTGAGCATAAACCTGTTATTATCAAAATTGTACCAAAAAATCAATTCGGAGGTACACCAAATGAAGATCCTAATTTACACCTCGCTTGTTTTTTAGAATTGTGTGCTACCTTTAAATATGATAGAGTTTCGAACGATGCTGTTAGACTTAGAATTTTTTCTTTTCCACTTAGGGATAAGGCTAAGATGTGGTTAAATTCGTTAGCACCTGGATCTATTAGAACTTGGGGAGAACTTTCACAGAAATTTTTATCCAAATATTTCCCTCCATCCAAAAATGCTAAACTTAGAAATGACATAACATCATTTTGTCAGATTGATGGAGAGTCAATATATGAAGCTTGGGAGAGATTTAAAGATCTTCTTAGGAAGTGCCCTCATCTTTCATTACTAGATTGGTTGATAATTCAAACTTTTATAATGGATTTAGTGGGATCTCTTAGATCGATTATAGATCGTTTGGTGGTTCTTTAATGTCAAAACCTTTTGATGAGACTTATTCGTTAATAGAAGATATGACTACCAACAATTTTCAATGGCCCTCTAAAAGGGTAAATCCTAAAAGAGTATCTAGTATGCATGATTCTTATGCAATATCTATGTTAGCTTCGTAGTTTGCTGCAATATAAAAGAAATTAGATCATTATGGAATGAATTATTCTCCAACACCTACTACGATGGAAGAAAATTCATCTGGGTAATTCATCTGGGCAATTTATGGACTTTCAACCTTCATATGAAACTTTAAATGCTATTAATAATCGACCCAACAACCATTATCCGAACTATTATAACCCAGGTTGGAAGAATCATCCAAATTTTAATTGGAATAACAATTCTTATACAAATCAACAATGGACGAACAACCCAGTGAACCCATTAGGAAATTCATCCAACTAAGAAAATTTTAATTATAGACCTTCTTATCCTCTAGGATTTAACAGTAACACTCAAATTAAGGAAAAGAAAATGTCTATGGAAGAGATGATATTAAACATGGGTCAACAATTGTAGAATCAAGGAAATCAATTACAAATTCAAGGAAATCAGTTACAAAATCAAGGAACTGCTATCAAGAATATTAAACATCAATTAGGGCATATCGCTACTGCGCTTAATAACCGAACATTAGGAACTTTTTCTAGTACTGTGGAACCAATTCGTAAAGATCATGGAAAAGAATAAATAAAAGCGATACAATTACGAAGTGGAAAAGAATTGGAAACAAGAGTACAGAAAGAAATGAAAACTAAAAAAAGGAAAGTGGATATAGAAAAAGAAAAGGATCATGAATGCCCAGATTTAGAATATCCACTTACACCAATGACAATTACTATAGAGAAACCTCCACCACCATTTCCTCAAAGATTGAAGCAACACAAAAATCGTAAACAATTTTCTAAGTTTATAGAAATTCATAAGAAATTAATGGTAAATATTCCCTTTGTAGAAGCTTTAGAGCAAATGCCCAATTATGTGAAGTTTATGAAAGGTATTTTGAATAAGAAAAGGAAGTTTACTGATAACTGTTGCACTTTGCGAAGAGTGTAGTGCAATTA
>NW_018221308.1:0-10076 GCF_001263595.1 Phalaenopsis equestris
ACCATCATCTTTCATCCATTTTTCAAATTCTCATTGAAATGTCAAAATTCATAGCTAAATCCCAACTCTGTTTTTTTCATTTTGTGGCACGAGTAAATACATCAGTTTTGTAGTTCAAAAAAATCACCTAAATGATTAATTTATAAATATTAATGTTCCAGATCATCTATGTGTAATTATTCCTAACAAAAATAGTCATCTTATCATATTTTTTATGTTCATTATTAGGTTTTATTAGTTGAATGGCTAAAAGATAATGTAAATTTGCTCTTATTTTTAAATAACATGGTATTTATTTAATAATATTATATGAATAAGATCTTTTTTTTATCAAAATAGAAGAGGGTTAAGAAAATAATAATAAATTCATGTTGAGCATTAAAATTGAATTATGTGTTGATATCAACATTATTTTGGATGTAAAATTAGAGAGCCTATAAGAAATTATTTGCTCAAATTGACTGAATCTAGGTAAATATATAAAAAATATATAAATAGATTAAAATAAGGAGAAATATATTTTTTTTTATGTAGTTCACTAATCTACTGTGGCTTTCTTTTTAACAAGAATAACAAATGTCAAAGTTCCAAGCCCACCCAAGTAGATAAATAACTATAAATAGATCTATTGCAGAATCACAACGCATATTGTGGAATCTTCACGTATGTTGTAGAGAAACTATGCTCCTTGTTGAATAATGACCAGTGTTACACAATAATGAAGCATCCTATGGAACAACGTATCTCAAATACTGTGCAACAACACATATCAAAGATGATGTAACAATCCACCTTGCAATAACTATTTACAACTGTTGTACTTAGGATACAATGACTTATCTGAAATCCTGAAGCTCTCTCTGTGCAGTCCACCACTATGACCTACGTGATACATGTCGAAAGATTCACAGCGGTAGAGTCTTTATTTAGTGTCATAGCATTGTATAAAAATCTAACACATACATTGATAATTAGAGAGTAGTCAGGAGGAGACACCAAACTTTTTATATGGAAAAATTTAGAATGGGAAAAAAATTATGGGGTCAAGTCCAGTTGAAGTAATGCACTATATAATTGTAAGTATATAAACCCACTCTTCTACTGATTTAGGGGAGATGAAATTGCAATGTTGATGTACAATGATATTTCAACAACAATAAAAGTAATCGATCGTGAAAGCCTTCGTTGATTTTTATGAAGATAATAGTCTGTCATGAATGTTATAGACAGTGGTTGTAGCCCCAGATTGTAGTAGATTGAAAATCATGTTAGTAGTTGGTCATGTTGGCCGTAGAAGGTTACTTTAGGAGTGTCGGTTTGCCACAAAGGTTGTATTAAGAAGCTATAATAATATTCGTAAGTTGTATAGGCCAGAGTTGGAGGTTGCATGAGCTGTGAACTGCATAAGCCATAATTGGTCAACTGGATTGTAATTGGGAGTTGTAATAACCTCCGTAGGCTATAGAGGTTGGTGTTGGGAGCTGCATGAGTTGAGATAATGTTTGTAGACCACAAAGCCTAGAAATGAGAGTTGCATGAGTTATGATAACGATCATAGGGTGCAAACATCAGAGTTGAGAGCTGCATGAGCTGGGATAATGTTCGTAGATCATAAAGGCCGAAGTTTGGAGCTCCATGGGTTGTGATAATAATTGTAGGCTATAAAAGTCAGAGTTGGAAGCTTCATAAGCTGTGATAACTGATACGCCTAAAAATGTATTTATTTTCATACTTTATTTTGTAATAATATTGCACTTTAAAGGTATGTTTTCTTGTGTTTTTGGTTGTAGGTACATCAAATTGAAGAATTTGAAGTGATTGGAGAAAAAGGAACAAAAATGGACCAAAACAGAACAAATCGGGGCACACCGGAGCCATGAGGACCGAAATTGGGCACTTAAGTGCCTGTGCTCGGCGCTTAAGCGCCCAAATATCACGTTTAGGAGCCACCAGACAGAGAGGAGGGTGCTTAAGCACCCCAAAATCGGCGCTTAGGCGTCAGAGACGGTTTTCAACATATCTCCTAGAATATAGGTCGGATTTGAATGATTTTTTAAGCTTTGCTTCGTGTGTCTCTTAGAGAATTCGTTGAAAATGATAAAATGGACTTTAAAATAAGAATTTAGGATGGTTAGAAGGAGATTTGAAGAGGCACTTCAAGCCCCATTTGGAAGATTCAATGACTATGGACAATTTTGAAGAGACACTTAAGAATCTTTTTGGAAATTATAAATAAGGCTTGGAAATGCTTTTAAAAGAACTCTTAGACTCTTGAATCAATTGGAAGAGGAGAAGAAGGCTTGGAGAAGAGGAAGAAGGCTTGGGCGTGAGCCTCAAGTGGGGCGGCAATGTGAGAGAGAAAGACAGAGAGTGAGAGATTTCTTCTTTTCTTTTCACTTTGTTCTTGAAGAAGATTGTAAGTAGATTGCTTTTGCTATACAAGGAGAGTTTGATTTCCATAAGAGATAAGAATTTTCATTGTATTATAATTTGAATCTAGTATTTTGTTTGTATGGTTTCGAAGTCTTGTTCAATGAAAATTTTTTGTTGTTTTTCCATATGTAGTGAGTAGTTTTCTTTACTCTTCCCTCTTATAATGAATTAGTATGCATACGTAGGATATAGAATTGAGTAGAGTGAGAATATATTGTGATTATTTTACTTTGTTATTCATTTACATGTAAACTTGATCAACTTGCATGTTAAAATCAGCTGTGAGAACACGTAAGATTCGTGATGGTGTTGTCTCAATCAACTGTGGTAGAATCACATGAGATTGTATGAATGAGAATGTAGTCCATATGATTGAGTGCAAATAAATAGGAAAATAATCTTTAATGGGTGTAGAATTAGAGGACTTTGGAGTGACAGACTAAAACCCCATAACTTGGTCTATTGTTTTAAGTTTTGATGTGAGATGTTGGCCTCCAGTGGAGGGATAAGAGGGTACTCTAGAGTGAGAGCTAGTATCTTCCCTACTTAACCCGTCTTCAGAACTATTCAAACTTTAAATTAACCAATGTTCTTTATATAATCTCTAGTAAGGGTAAAGAATATAATTGCTCATATTTGTTACAATCTCTCTTACTTGTTTTACTTTACATGTCATAAATTTCATTACATGGGGAAGAGTACTTTTAAAATATTAAACCCCACTTTCTACCCCATAACTTGGTCTATTGTTTTAAGTTTTGATGTGAGATGTTGGCCTCCAGTGGAGGGATAAGAGGGTACTCTAGAGTGAGAGCTAGTATCTTCCCTACTTAACCCGTCTTCAGAACTATTCAAACTTTAAATTAACCAATGTTCTTTATATAATCTCTAGTAAGGGTAAAGAATATAATTGCTCATATTTGTTACAATCTCTCTTACTTGTTTTACTTTACATGTCATAAATTTCATTACATGGGGAAGAGTACTTTTAAAATATTAAACCCCACTTTCTGATTTTCGCTAAGTATTTTAGTTTAGGAGTAGAAGTAGTATTGTAGTGATAATTGTAGAATATAATCAAAATCAAACCTTTATCGACCTTCCCAGCTATGGCGTGTTATTCTAAACTAGAACTTCTCTTAAAAGCCGTCGTGATTAACCTCGATCTCCGTGGGATCGATATTTGGGGCTTAATCAGAAAGCTCTATATTACTTGATAACGATACATATACTTGCGTAAAATCCCTACAAATATAATTGAAATCTTACTTTGTATGAGATCAAGTTTGGGATCAAGTTTTTGGTGTCATATCGGGGATTAAAATCTTCATGTAGTGGTATCAACTTCATAAATTATTACATATAAGAAACTATTGGGATCAATAATGATGGTAGTTTGCAAAGGGCAGAGTTGGGAGTTGTGTGAGATGTGATAATGTATATAGGCTGCAGAGGCTAGATTTGGGATTTATGTGAGCTGGATGTCTTATAATAACTTATCTCAAGTCACCCGTGCGGCTTTATCGCTCTTTCCTAACACTAAATTAGCATAACCCTTACAGTGTTTGGCCTTATAAGCACAAAACACTATAGAAATAAAAGTAGGGAGAAGTATTTGAGAAAGAAACATTTCACTAAGAAAGAGTGGTTAAAACAGTTGAATGCTTATGATCCATGGATGGTTCTTGGATACATCCAAATGAGGTGGAGGAATTCCTATTTATAATCCCCTCCATGCCTAATAGAATATTCTAGATTAAATTAGAATAGTATAGTTTCCAGATAGTTCTACACCATTCTCTTATATACATATATAGTCCTAGATCTTTCTAGGTTATTCTTGAGTTATCCTATACATATATAGTCCTAGAATCTTCTAGAATTGCCTAGACTGTTCTCATCCATCTTATCATTTATAGAATCTTCCATCCCATAGTTAACTTGCCAATTTCCTAAAGATGACAGAGCATGACACTCTCCCCCACTTAAGCTCGTAATGTCATCATTATGGCTTCCTCTTGGTACCTTAGTTTTTTTCTTGTTTGCCCATTTTGTATTTCTTCTTTTTGTTTCACATAGTGACACTTTGACCAGCCTCCTCTGCTTGCCCACAAACTTGACAAACTTGGGTTTTTTCCTTGGTTGTATGGGTGAGGGGTGCCATGCAGAAAGACTTCAAGGCTAGCGACAAAGTCCTTGTCTCCAGCTTAATTAGATGGTTTTTCTCCCTCTTTGGTGGTAGTTCTTTAAGAACCTCCACCATTTTCCTCGACATGGCTTCTTGGGGCTTCGCTTCAGTCATGAATAACAATTAAGTAACTCTCCTTGTCTTTTGGAATGTCTTATTTGAATTGGATTGTCAATAACATTTTGACTTCCTACTTGTTAGTCCTTATTATCGGCAATAAGCAAGATTAAATCCCTTCCATGATGCACATGCTATTGGCGAAGGGCATTGGGAATGCTCTTGCTTGATCCAAGAAGTTCATCCCTAGAACAACTCTAAATGATCCATGTGAATGACAGAGAACTCCGAGGTACCTAAATACACCCTGATACTGATCTTTACTTTTATGACTATTCAATGGATTGGTCTTTCTACTGAATTGATTGCCTTGATGGAGCCTCCTCCTTTAGTCATCTGCAAACCCAATTTTCTTTCTCGACGGAGATGAATTTGTGAGAAGTGCCCGTGTCCCCCATTGCTCTAGTGGTCTTCCCACCTTTTACCATTTCCACAAAGAGTAATCCCTTTGCTTGAGGTTTTGTTAGAGCTTACATCCCATTCACTAGTTGTGTAGAACCTACTTGTGCTGCTGTATCACCACCTTCTTCCTCCTGATGGCTTGCAAGGAGAGAGTTTATAGCCTTCTTCTAAGTACAATATCTTGCACAATGTGGTCCATCACAAATAAAACACTTGTTGTGTGGTTTAGTTTTGTCATCCTTAGGCTTCCATTTGTCTTTTTCTTTGGATGAAGTCGATTCGTAACGGGTCTCTTTCTTGTGTTGATCCTTGTCTTCCCTACCTTTGACATTGGTGCCCTTCTTATCTTTAGGCTTTGTGGACTCCTTTGAGTAATCAATTAGACTTTTTGAGATGGCGATGAAAGTGGCAAGATCTTGCACTCCTCGCCTCCTAAGCTCAATTTTTGCCCACTGTTGAAAAGAACATCATTGTCAAACATGTTGGAAATTTCAAGAACCAAGCTTCTGAACACTCTAATGTATTCTTGAATCAATCCTCTTGCTTGATCCTTCACAACCAGGCTCTAGCCTCATCCTCGACATTCTTGGGGTAGAATTGCCTCTTTTGCTCTCTTTTGAAGTCATTAAAAGTGCATATGGTGCACAAAACTTTCCTTATATCTCATCGTCTTCTTCTCCACCATAACACAACAATGTCTGAGAGATAAATAGTTGCAAATTGTATTCTTGCCTCTTCATCCATTATCCCCATCACTCCAAAGTATTGTTCAAGTCCTCATTAGAAGTTGTCAACTTCCTTCTCATTGCGAGCTCCTCCAAAATTCTTTGGTTTTGGAACATTAGTTACTTACCTTCAAAAATATGGTGGTTGGTAGGTGTCGCTAGTGCCCTCTTGCATAACAAAATATCTCGATGCATCTCCTCCAAGCCAGCACGTACACCGCTCATCTCATCCTCGTGGACTCTTCGTACATCCTGGAGCTCCCTCATCAAATCCTTTCGCATCTTAGCCATTTGATCCCTTAAGGATTCCTCCAGTTAGATCATCATACATCTGATTGTTGAATGGATTGTGATGTCCTCCTCCTCGAGTTTATCATCCTTTTGACCAAAGTCCTTTATCTAGGCCTCCATTCCATTCATTCCTTCTTTACCTGAGCAAGGTGTGAATCAAAGCAGTGCATGATCTTGGACCTCCCATGTAGTTTGGATGATGTTGGATCTTAGTGCTCCTGACGATCTCACCCTTGTTGAGATGATTCCACATTAGTGGCTTCAGACTCCAATACGTGCTCTTTGTCACACCTTTGAATAGAGACTCTGATACAAACTATCACAGACTAACTTATCTTAAGTCACCCGTGCGGCTTTAGAGCTCTTTCCTGATACTAAATCAGCCTAACACTCATAGTGTTTGGCCTTGTAAGCACAAAACACTATAGAAAGAAGAGTTGGGAGAAGTATTAGAAAAAGAAACATTTCACTAAGAAAGAGTGGTTACAACACTTGAATGTTTATGATCCATGGATGGTTCTTGGATAGATCTAAATGAGGTGGAGGGACTCCTATTTATAGTCCCATCTAAGCCTAAGAGAATATTTCAGATTAAATTAGAATAATATAGTTTCTAGAAAGTTCTACACCATGTACTTATATACATACTTAGTCCTAGATCTTTATAGGTTATTCTTGAGTTATCATTGGAGCTTTTCTTTCTAACATTTTTTAGAATGAGGTCGAATCTTCAAGAATTACCTTGATAGCTCTCACTCATCTAATCATTTCTAGAATCTTCTTTTCCAAAGTTTTTGCAATAACCTTCTTAAATCACATAGTTCGGAGTTAGTAGTTCCATGAGCTGTGATAACGTTCATAGGCCATAAAGGCCAATGTTGGGAAATACACGAGCTATGATAATGTTTATAACCTGTAGGGACTGGAGTTGGGAGTTGCACAAGCTGACATAATATCTATAGTCTGTAAAACCCTGAGATGGGAGCTAATTTACTACATAGATCATAGTTGGTCATGCTAGCCATAACGGTAGGTTGTAAGGAAAGAGTTCAGGAGTTCAAAGAAAGTCACCGTATCTTAAGTACGATGGTTGCAAGAAGCTATTGTACGGTGCATTGTTATACCATCTTTGAGAGGCATTGTTGCATCTTATGCAGGGCTCATGATTGTACTATTTTTGAAGTGCGTTGTTACATCATTTTTTTGGGTGAATTACTACATTGTATGATGGGTGCGTGTTGCACCATATTTGGGATGTTGTTACACCATATGCAGGAAGGGCTGGCAAAACGACTCGTTGTTCGTGAACAACTCGTGTTTGACTCGTTAAGAAGCTCATGTTCGGCTCGTTAATTTCATTCAATAAGTTAACGAGCCAAACATGATCAAAGATGTGTTCGTTCGTGTTCGGCTCGTTTTGACTCAAAATACTACTCATCAAGTTTATAGATATAGATATATATATATATACACGTATGAGCTCATAATGGCTACTGACAGCTGGTAATCTTAGAGCAACACCCCTCCTACTGTACTCACTGTGGCATGTTTGGCCATGGCCCGGATCATTGTTTTCGTTTACACCCTGAATTGCTGAAGGGGGGAGTTACGAAACAGCCTAATATTGAGCAACCTTCTTTGATGCCCGCGGTAAATGTGATGGAGGTTACGACAACTGTTCCTGCCGGGACTATCTCCCCACCTGTGCATTCTCTTGATTTGGCCCCTCATGTTGATCGTCCTATCTCGCCTCTTGAACAAATTGTTCCTACGTCTTCTCCTGTTGAGAGAGCTGTGATTATATGCAAGATGTGCATTGCACCATCTTCAAGATATTATCTTTGGGGTGTGCTGTTACATCCTCTTCGGCGTGTGTTGCTTCATATAATGTTTTGTTACTTCTTAAGACTGAAAGTTACTCTGCATGTTGCTTTTTTACTCTGGAACGTGCGTTGTGACACTATAAGGGACTTCATTGAGATGAGTAGGGGGAGGCTAATGGTGGTCGACTTTGACCAATGGGCAGTGGTTGGCGGCTGCAAAAGCATGTGGCATTTGTTGGACCTGAGGTGAAACACTAAATCTCAGCTCATTCTCCTTTAAGTTCGGAGCTTTCTTTGGTTCAAGGCCTAACTCCCATTTCATGAAGGAGGTAAAACTCTATTTATGGAGTATGAAGATATCTCTTTGCAAATAAGAAAAGAATTCAGACTACTCTATCAGACAACTCAGAAAGATTCTGATGATTGGACTGCGTTTTGTGGACATGTAAGTCCCTTAGCAAAGTCAAAAGTGAGTGATATTGGCTTGTTGGATTTGTCTTATCGAGATGCTCGATTCATTTATAAGCTTTCTAGATTTGGAATCCCTTTGACCTTCCAATTGGACACTAGAAGCTTCCAAATATGGCTTAATGACTCAATTTGAGCTTGATTGGACTCTGATTAGACCAACTCTGGTGTCATTATGTGCATTTCATCAAGTCGTTCAGTTTGGTTATAAGTTTTTTGAAATCGGAGTTCTAGATGATTTTAATGTAGGTTTGAAAGTTTCTTGCTCAAAAAATTACTTTGAGATTCATGTCATTTGTTGACATCCCTGTAGAATGATAAAATTTTTTTAATGAATTATCAATTAAAATTAATTTTATTTATTATATTAAAAAAATTTCCCTTATCTCTTAGACCCATCTTAATATCTCAATAACATGAAAAATTTTCATGGAAGCTTTATAAGGCTATCCTATTATCAAATCAACAACCTAAACAATCCACGATAATAGATGATCATCCTTTACACATGCTTGAGTTATCCTAGTGTAACATACACATATCGGCCACCTTTTTTATGACTTTATTTAATACTCATTTGAGATATAAATTTATCAAAAAAGCCGGCCAATTTAAGTTCGTCCATTTTTAATCTTCATATTTATCTATTTTTATTATTTTTCACATCCTTGATTATATTAAAATACTTTAGATTTCATAAACAATCTATGACTTATAACTTCAATGTTATTGGTTGTCCAGATGTGCGGACGACAGCATAGATCCACCACACTGTGCGTCTCTGGTGGTGTGGTGTGCTCTACACTCTCGACTGCACGTCAAATTTACTGGACATAATATTTTATCCACATTATGTATCTCAAAGGCTTTTTAAAGAAACACATTGATACTTTTTTTTTAAGTTGATTGATGTTGAGAAATTTAGGGCGAAGAAAAATAGGAATCGACACAAATCCAAAAGAACACACAAAAATTTATAAGGTTCGGCAAAGATGTCTATATCCTCGTGAGCAGAGCGGTGACTTCCTTTTCAATATTCAGAAAAGAGTATAGAATACAAGATTCAGAATCTCCCATAAGGTTACAAACATGACATATATATAATCTTATAGTACAATATGTAATTACTTAAATTACCCATGTACCAAACTGCAGGGTGTTGCCCCCGCACCCCCAACCCACATAATGAAACTCTCCCGATTGGATAGATCCTTTCGCTCCACTCCGCTTGTGGGCTCCACTCTCCTCCAGCATCTGTCCCATTTATGGTATATGAATCATACCTAACAGTTAAATGAAACGTGTCGCTTAAAGTGTATTAATTTCGTCTACTTATTAGAAGATCAAAAGACTAATTTGGCAAGCTATATCAAAGCTATTTGCTTAGATTTCTAAGGAAGTTGGTCGATATTGTGGATGGTAGTTCCATTTGACATGCCACAAGTTATTGGAGAACATCGTTACTTCTTGATAGTGTAAGTAATAAATCAGTATAAATAACAAGTCATTGATCACATTAGAACTCCCTTAACTATTTTTTGTTTTTGTTATTGTTGGGAATTTTATTACAAGAAAATAGGTTGACAATATGGATTGAAAAGAAAAAGTTTTTGTCGGCACTATTTTTGG
>NW_018221309.1:0-370 GCF_001263595.1 Phalaenopsis equestris
TAGTCATGTCTAGAGGTTATGAGGGGGAATTAGACCTATAAATAGAAGAGGTATGTGAAGGAATTTCACCCCAGATTATTTTTAGCCCTAAAATTCTAAGAAAGAGAGAGATTTAGAGAAAATGTCTTCATGGGAGATGGATTTATAGAAGAAGGAAGAGATTCATTATAGAAGAAGGAAGAAGCCATGAGGAAGAAGTACATTAGTCAAAGTGCACAGAAGATGTATAACAGTTTCTTAGCCATTAATATTGAAGGGATATCAGAGAAGATCAAGAAGATGGAGAAGATTTAGAGAAAATTGCATTCTCATCTAAAACATATTGGGTGGAAACTTAAGATGCAATTCAATCATACCAGTTATGTAGAGG
>NW_018221310.1:0-480 GCF_001263595.1 Phalaenopsis equestris
CTCTTCCTCTATCCACTCTCTATTCCCTATGCTCACTTTTTCTCTCCCACTCTATTTTTTTCTCTCATTCGATCTTGCTACCCTTTTTTTTTCTATTTTTTATCGCTATCCCTTTTTTTCTAACCCTCCCTCTTGCTTTCTCCCTCACTCCCTTTCTCTTCCCACTATCTCTAAATTTCTATATCATCCTCCTACCCTCCCTCCCTCACTTCATTCTACCTCTCTCTCTCTCCTCTCCCCATCTCTCTCCATTCCTCTTTCAATCTTTATTTCTCTCTTTATCTCTGCACTTCCTCTCTCTCTCTCTCTCTTTTACTCTACCTCTCTTTCTTCCCTTAGTATCTCTTACTCCATCTCTCTTTGTCTCTCACTCTCACTTACTCTTCATTCTTCTCTCTCTTTCTCTTGCTCTTTTTTAATGTCCATCTCTCTCCCCCTTTCTTTGTATCTCACTTTTGTCATTTCTTGTCTCTTTCACAC
>NW_018221310.1:4777-5377 GCF_001263595.1 Phalaenopsis equestris
GCTCCCTCTCTTATTTTCTATCACTCACTCTCTTTCTTGCTCGCACTCTCTATTTCTCCTCTCACTCTTCCATTTTTCTTCTACTTTCCCATCCTTCCCACCCTCTCTCTCTCCCTTTATCCCTTACCATCCTTATCCACCCCACTCTTCTGCCCGTCGCTCCTTCCCTCCCTCCCACACTTCTCTTATCCTTCTCTTCTTCACTTATCTCATTCTTTTTTTTTTCTCTTTCTCTTTCAATATTTCCCTCCATCTTTCTCTCCCTCCCTCTCCCACTATCCCTCTCTCTTTTCTATATCCCTCCAATGCTCCTTTTGTTCTCTCTCTTCATTACTCTCTCTCTTTCTCACCCTCTTATGTCATTCTCTCTTCTCTCAGTTTTGTTCTCCCTCTCTTCATCTCTCTTTCTTTCTATATCCTTTAATATTTCTACAAATATCTCTCCCTTCATCATTTTCTCTCCCTCGCTCTTCCTTCCCCTCCCTATCTCACACTCTCTTGCTCTCTCTTCTCTCGCTATCTTTCTTCTCTCATATCTTTCTTATTCTCACTCTCCCTCATTCTTCCTATATCTTCCTTTCTTACTCACAATACAATTCT
>NW_018221310.1:8592-10013 GCF_001263595.1 Phalaenopsis equestris
TCAAACTCTCCAACTCTCTCCCAAATTATCTCTGATTCTCTCTTTCTTTTCCCTATTACTCAGTCTCTCTCTTCTCTCTCTCACTCTGCTAATTTCACCCTATCTCTTCTCTCTCTCTTGCCCATCCTCTCTAGCTCTATCTCCATCCCTCTCTCCCTTTCTCTTTGTTTTACTTTCTTTTCTCTCTCTTCTCTTTCAAACTCTCTCACTTGCTCGTTCTCTTTTCCATTTTCTATCTCTTTGCTATTTCTATCTCTCCTCTATCACTCTTCTTCTCTAACTTTCTCTTCTCACTCTCTCTTGCTATCTATCTCTCCCTCCTTCATTCTTGCTTTCCCTCCTCTCTCCTTCTCTCACTCTCCCTCTTTGATCTTCCCTCCATCTATCGCTCCTCATCTCTCTCAATTTTTCTTCTTTCTCTAGCTTGCTCTCCCTCTTCTTTCACTCTCTCTATTCTCTTGTTCACTTTTTCTCTTTCCCACACTTTCTCTATATCGCTATCTCTCTCTCTCTCCAGCTCCCTCTCTTTTCCTTTATACTATTTTCTTTTTGCGACCCTCTCTCTATCTCTCTCTCTTGGCCTCCACCCTTTCTCTATATATCTCTTTCCTCCTTCCTTTTTTCTCTCTCTTCCACATTCTAACACACTCGTTCCTCCCCTCTATCTACCTTTTAATCTCCCTTTCATTCATCTCACTCTTATATCTCTCCTCTTTCTCTAACTATCCTTCCCTCCCTCCATCACTACGTTTCTCTCTACCCTATCTCCTCTCTCAATCTCTTCTTTATATTTTCTCTCTCTCATACTCTCTCGCTCCCTCCCTCCTTCCCTCCATCCCTCTCTATCTCGTTCTTTGACCCTCACAATCCTTCTCTCACTCAATCTCTCTTCCTCTCTCCCTCCTTTTTTCTTTAACTATATCTATCTTCTCTCTTTTTTTCTCTCCTTCTCTACCAATCTCTTTCTATCCCTCCTGCCCTCCTTCCCTCCCTTCCTTTGTCACTATAGTTCTCTTACTCTCTCACTTTTTTCCTCACTCCCTATTTCTGTTTCTCTATCTCACTCTTTTATCCTTCTCTCACTTTGTCTCTCCATCTCTCCCTCCCTCCCTCCCTATAACTTGATTCATTCTTCCTCTCTTCTCCCTTTCTCTCTATCTCCCTCCCTCCCCCTCCCTCCTTCTCCCACTATGCCTCTCCCATGTCGTTCGTCTCTCTCTTCCTTCCTCACTAGCTCTCTCTTTAACTCTCTCTCCCTCTCCCATCCTCCCTCCTCCCTTTCTCTTTTTTATCTTCTTATTTTTGTTGTCTCTTTCCTTCTCTCACTCACTTTCTCTTTCATTTCCTACATCACTTCTCTCTAACATTATCCTTTGCTTAGAGGAGAGAGAGAGAAAGAAAGAAAAGGATAATGTTAGAGA
>NW_018221311.1:0-362 GCF_001263595.1 Phalaenopsis equestris
AAACACATTCACATCACATATCACCTTCTTTAGTTCAAATAACAACCCATAGGGTCACTCTTTAGGTTTTTTTGTACAACTCTGTTGTGCAATTATAAGTCCTAACACTTTAGGATTCCGAGGTTACCGTGCGGTACGGTGTAAATCCTCCTATCTTTTTAGGCTATTTGCACAGTCCGATATTGTGTAAACATAAGTCCTAAATCTTAAATAATCTGCAGGATTGAAATATCAAATAATCATCACTTCAAAGACATAAAGCCTAACAATAGGATAGTTGGGACATCCCCATGGTTTCTCCTGGATTTGTGATATCCCCTACTTTTATTCCCTTTAAATTCCTTAAATAATTGTTCCTATTT
>NW_018221312.1:0-2932 GCF_001263595.1 Phalaenopsis equestris
CCGTCCCTCCCTCCCTAGCTCACACTCTCTCTCTCTCACTCTCTTTCATTATGATTAATCCTACCTCTTTTTTATCTATCTAAACCTTTCTCTTTTCCCATCTCTGCCTTGTCTCTACATGTCTCTCTCTCTCTCTTTTCCCTCCCTCTATCTCTCCCCCACTCTTTAACTCTCTCATCTCTCTCTCCGTCTCTCACTCCCTATCTCAACTTCTCTAACTTGCTTGTTCATTCTATCTCTTTCACATTCTCTCTCCTTCACTCTCTTGCTCTCTCTCTTATTTTTGTCTTTATTAATCATTTCCCTCTAACTCTAACTCGCTTCACTCTCCCTCCCTCCTTCAATTCCTTTATCTCTTTATCTCACTCTCCCTCCCTCCCTCCCACAATCCCACTCTCTTTATCTCACTCTCTCTCCCTCCTTCAATTACTTTATCTTTGTATCTCAATCTCCCTCTGTCCCTCTCTTTTACCTCTCTCTTGGTATATCCCTCTCTTAACTTCTCTCTTACTCTCTGTCATTTGCTTTGTCTCTCTCTCCCTATCTCTCTCTTTCTCGCCCTTTCTCCGACTCTATCTAATTCTCAATCTACACCTCATTACAACCCTCAAATGCTCCCTCCCTACATGCTTTTTCTCTCTTTATCTGCTTTCCTCTCTCTCTATCTATTTCCTTTGCCATTGCTTCTTTACTCTCTCTACCTTCTCTCATACATTTTATCATATCTCTCTCTACCACTCATATTCTCTCTCAATTTCTCTCTCTTTCTAACTCTCTCTCCCCTTCTCTCCCTCTCTTTCTCTTTTCTTCTCTCTTTTCCTCCATTTATCTCTCTCTCAATCTTCCTTCCCTCCATCTATCTCTCTCTCAGTCTTCCTCTGTCTCTCTCTTTCTCTCATCTCTCTATCTTCTCTACCCTAATCCCTCCCTTACTCCCACACTCTCTCTGCATCACACTCCCTCGATCTTTCAAATCCTTTATCTCATTATCTAACTCTCCTTCCCTCCCTCTCTTTTTACAACTCTCTTGCTCTATCTCTCTCACTCTCTAGAACTCTCTTACTCTGTCACTCGCTTTTTCTCTCTCACTCTCCATATCTCTCTCTTTTATGCCCTCTCTCCCACTCTCTATCTCTTTCTCTATCTCTCCCTCATTCCAACTGTCAAACACTCCTTCCCTACTTCCTTTTTTTCCCCTATTTATCTCCTTTCCTCTCTCTATTTCCCTCTCCCTCTCCCTCTCATCTCTACTCTCCCTATGATCTCTCATATAGTTTCTCTCTCTTTCCCTCTCGACCGCTTTCAATCTTTCTTCTCTCTTTTTTTACTCTCTTCTCTCTTTTATCTTTCCCTTTTTTGTTCTATTTCTATCTTTCTTTCTCTTTCTTTTGTCTCTATATCTTTCTTTCTCCAATTCCATTTCTTGAACTCTCTCACTTGCACTCCCTCAGTTGCTCTTGCTCTCTCACATCTCTTCCACACCCCTCTCTTGCAATCTCTATCTATCTTTCTCACTTTCTATCTCTCTCTCTCTCTGTCTTACCTCAATCTTTCCCTCTCTCCCACTCACACTCTCGCTACCTCTCTTCATCCCCCCTTTATCTCTCTCCCTCCCTCCCTCCCTCCCTCCCTTTCCAACTCACTCTCTCTCTCTCCCTTACTCTCCTTTATTCTGTCTGACCCTCCCTCTCTTTTCTTTTTCAACACTTATCATACTCTCTCTATCCCTTTCTCTTTTATCATCTCTGCCTTACCTCTCTACATATCTCTCTCCTTCTTTTCCCTCCTTCTATCACTCCCCCACTCGTTACCTTTAGTCTCTCTCTCCTTCTCTTAACCTCCCTATCTCAGTCTCTCTAACTTGCTTGTTTATTCTATCTCTCTCACATTCTCCCTCCTTCGCTCTCTTGCTCTCTCTCTTCTCTCTGTATTGATCATCTCACTCTTATCTTACTCTCTTCACTGTCTCTCCCTCCCTCCCACAATCACACTCTCTTTGTCTCACTCTCCCTCCCTCCTTCACTTCCTTTATCTCTTTTCTTGCTCTCGCTTCCTCCCTATCTTTTTGCCTCTCACTTGCTCTATCCCTCTCTTATCATCTCTCCCACTCTCTATTACTCTCTCACTCTTTGTCACTCGCTTTTTCTTTCTTTCCATCTCTTTATTTCTTGCCCTCTCTCCCACTCTCTTTCTCTTTCTCAATCTCTACCTCAATATAACCCTCAAGCGCTCCCTCCCTACGTCCCCTATAACACTCCCTTTTTATCTCTCTCTCTATAACACTCCCTTTTTATCTTTACCTTTAGTCTCTCTCTCTTTCTCTTAACCTCCCTATCTAAGTCTCTCTAACTTGCTTGTTTATTCTATCTCTCTCACATTCTCCCTCCTTCGCTCTCTTGCTCTCTCTCTTCTCTCTGTACTAATCATCTGCCTCTCAGTCTTACTCTCTTCACTTTCTCTCCCTCCCTCCCATAATCACACTCTCTTTCTCACTCTCCCTCCCTCCTTCACTTCCTTTATCTCTTTTCTTGCTCTCGCTTCCTACCTCTCACTTGCTCTATCCCTCTCTTATCATCTCTTACACTCTCTATTACTCTCTCACTCTTTGTCATTCACTTTTTCTCTCTTTCTATCTCTCTATTTCTTGCCCTCTCTCCCACTCTCTATCTCTTTCTAGATCTCAACCTTGTTATAACCCTCAAAAGCTCCCTCCCTACGTCCCTTTTTCTTCCCCTCTCTATCTTCTTTCATCTCTCTCTCTATTATCAACTCCCTTCCTTCTCTACTCTCTCTAACATCTCTCACACATTTTCTCTTATCTTTCTCTTTACCTCTCATTTTCTCTTATAATCTCTTTCGTTATTTCCTCTCTTTTTTTTAACTCTTTCTCACTTTCTCTCCCTTTTCTCTCTTACCCTCTAATTCCATCTTT
>NW_018221312.1:3022-4355 GCF_001263595.1 Phalaenopsis equestris
CGTCTTTCTCTCTCACACCTTATTGCTATTACCCTCTCCTTCTTTTCTGTCTCCCTCTCACTTATCCATTCTCTAGAGCTCTCTATCACTTACCTCATTGCCCACTCCCTCACTCGCTCCCTCTCTCTCTCTCATCTCTCCCTCCCCATCTCTCTCACCTGCTCTCCCTCACTCGCTCCCGCTCTCTCTCATCTCTCCACCCCATCTTTCTCCACTCTATACCGATCTCTCTCCATTTTATTTCAACTCTCTTTACCTTCAACTCTTTATCCCCCTCTCCCACTCCCTCTTACTCCTTCCCTCTCCCTCTCTCACACTTGTTCAATCTCCCTCTCCCATCACTCTCTTTCTCCCTCTCTGACCCTCCATCTTGTTTCTTCCTCTCCATATGTAATATGTATCTTATTTTCTCTCAATCCCTCACTCTCTCCATCTCTCTCGTACCTCTTGATATTTCATTCTTCCTTTTTCTCCCTCTCTTAATCTCTCTCTCTTCCACTTTACCACTTATATTCTCTCTCTTCTCTTTCCCTCCACATCGTTTTCTTTGTCTCTTTCACTTGCTTTCTCAATCTATCTCTCTCACTCTTTCTTCTATTCTTTCCTGCTGTCTCTCTTATCTCTATTAATAGTCTTCTCTCTCTTTATCTTACTTTCTTCACTCTCCCTTCCTCCTTCTCTCAATCCCTCTCTATCTCACTCTCCCTCCCTCCATCTCTTTTCACCTCTCTCTCAAGGTTATTCTCTATCACCACACTCTACACTCTAATTCTTTCACACCTCTCCTTTTCTCTCTCCCTCAGTTTCTATCTCTATCACTCTCTCTCTCTATGTCTCTTTTTCTTGCTCTCACTTTCCCGAGCTCTTCTCTCATTCCTTACATCTCACTCTCACTCTCTTATGCAGTCTCCTTCCCTCCCTCCTTCCCCCTTATCTCTTTGACCTTCTCTATCACTCGCTCACTCTCCCCCTCTCACTTGGCCTTTCATTTTTCTCTTTCTATTCAATCTCTTCTCTATCTTTCCCTCTCTCTCCCACTCTCTGTACTCACTCCCTCCCTACTCTCTCATCTCTCTCCTGTCTCTATATATTTACCTCCCTCTCTCTCTCTATTCTTTCTCCTTTCAAAATCTCTGCTCTCTCTTGCTCCCTCCCACTCTCTCTCTCACTATTACTCTCTCACTTTTACTCTCTCTTTCCCCATCTTTGCTTCGTTCTTTCTCTTTGACCATTTTTCAATCTCCAGCTTCCTCTCTCTTTTATCACTATCTTTATTCTCTCCCTCTCTCATTTCTCTCTTAATTTCTTTCTCTTAACCTCCTTATTTGTTTCT
>NW_018221312.1:4833-5534 GCF_001263595.1 Phalaenopsis equestris
ATCAAACTCTATTCTCTACCTTCCCCACTCCTGCAATCTCTTTCACTCAATTTCTCCATCTTTTCTCCCTCCCATTCTTCCTCCCTTATTCTCTTTCTTCTCTCATCTTCCACTCTTCCACTCTCACACTCTCTCCCATATCTCTTATTCTCTCTCTCTCTCCCTCATCTGTCCTTCCTTACATATCTCTTTATTCTCTCTACTTTTTCTTCTCTTTTATGTATCATATAACCTTTCTCCTTCTATCTTCACTTTATATCTCTCACTCTCACTCACTTTATCTCCTCCTCTCGCTCTCTCGCTCTATCTCTTGTCCCTCTTACACTCTCTATAACACTCCCCCTTCTATCCCTCTTGCTCTATGTTCACACTATCTCTCAATTTCTATATCTCCCTCCCTCCCTCCTATCCTCACATCATTCTGACACTTGCACTTTGTCCTCCCCATCTCTCTTCATTCCTCTTTCAATCTCTCTCTCCTTATCCTTGTAATTCCTTTCTCTCTCATTCCCTTTTTGCTCTATCTTTCTTCATCCCTTAGTCTATCTTACTCCCTCTCTCCTTATCTCTCACTCTCACTTACTTTTCATTCTTCTCTCTCCTTCTCTTGCTATTTTTTAGATTCCAATTCCATCTCTCTCCCCTTTGTCTATATCTCGCTTTTATCATTCCTCTTCATCTTTCCATTCTTTCTCTTTCCC
>NW_018221312.1:5544-6322 GCF_001263595.1 Phalaenopsis equestris
ACTCTCTCACTTCCTTCTCTTACTCTCTCTCTCTCACCTTTCTCTCTTCCTTCTCTCCTACTCTTGTTTCCATCCTTTTCCTCCCACTCTCTCTCTTGCCCATTCTCCCTTTATCTCCCTGTCTCTCTCTAACTCTCTTTTCTATCTATTCGCTTTCTTGCCCTCTGTTTCTTTTGAAATTTATCTTCCCATCTCTATTGCTTTGCTCACTCACTCTCTCTCACTTTATCTTTCTCCCTCTCGAATACACTTATGCTCTCTCTCTTCTTACTCTCCCCAGCTCTCTATCGATCTCCCTACACCTCTCTCTTACTCTTTCTCCTCTCTTCCTCTTTCTCTCCCTCTCCGACCATCCCTCCCTCATGGTCTCTCTCTTATTCTATAACTTTCTCTCTAAATCTTTCTCTTGTGCCAATTAACTTTCACATTCCCTCTCCATCTATTTCCCTAATCTCTCTAGCTCCCTCCCTCTCCCCCTCTCACTTGCTCCTCTCCCCTTTCATTCCTCTCTCTCTTATTTCTCTCTCCCTTCCTCTACCTCTCTCACTCATGGCCCCTTCTCTCTCACTCTCCCCTTTCTTTCTATCCCGATCCCACTTTTGTACCCTCTGCTCACTCATTTCTATTACTATCTCTTTTATCTCATTTTGTCTTACCTTCGCTTGCTCTCAATCACTTACGCTGTCTCTATCTCTCTCGCCCTCTTTCTCACTCTTACACTCAATCACTTACGCTGTCTCTATCTATCCTTTTATCACCCTCTCTCATTCTCTCTCCC
>NW_018221313.1:0-1650 GCF_001263595.1 Phalaenopsis equestris
AGTGGATATGAGTCATCATCTTCTGTAATAACTGCACTTGAGTCTCAGTTGACTCAAATCGAGATGTAGAGGCATGTGAAGTTGATGGTCTTGATTAAGATGCACCAGAGGTAGATGCAGCAAAAGTATCTAATACATAGCTCCTGGAAAATCCTCCTCTCCAACTAAAAATTGAATGCTCCGAATAAGTCTTCACATACACTTTTGTAATGGGCTTCAGAGGCAATAGAAATTCCTTCTAACTATCATACTTTACTCCAGCCTGCTCGCATAAAGAAAATATCAAGGAATCAAATCCCATACCTATAGTAGTAGCAGGAGCAGCTGAACTAATGAAAGTGTGATAGATCGAAGCCCCTATATTGATGGGCTTTCCCTCCTGGATACAATAATTCAACGTCGCTCTCTCTTTGGTCGTTTCACTAAGATGATTTGTAGGAAGCAGACGAGCAGATATAAAATAGTGCCAAGCCTTTGATGGTGCACACAACTTTGACGTTAGAAAATTTACTCTCCTCTCATTTGTAATCTTCCAAAATCCTCTTTCAACAGTCAAATAAGATATGATCTCGTCCAATTCCGCTTCCGTAAGACTATAATTTGCATAAAAACACAAGCTCTCCGGTGGTAAATGGTAAAACAAGTTGATTACCTCTACAGTAAAAGGTACCAACTTCCCTCAAACGATAATAAGATCATCCTCAACCTCTTGGAGATTTGCATAAAACTCTCTTACAATAGAAATTACAACGACAGTAGAGAAACAACAGAACTGTTCCCACGGTCGGCGGACTATCAGGTCTTCCACTTCTCCACCTAGACTCTTAAAACATTGCTCCTCAATCAATTTTTGTGACTGAAGAGTGTCACTATATCGATCTTGAGCTTTTGAACTGACAAATTTGCTTGAATCAAATGGGCTCTTTCCTTTGCACTTTTACATTCTTGGTGCCATTCTACAATTTTTAGAAATTCCAAAACAAACTTTAAAAATCAAGTTTAAATCACTAAACTAAACTTCTAAACGCACTAACTAAATTTCCCAAGCAATTTTCACAGATTTTTTTTTCACTTTTCACCATGAATAGTAAACTTTTGAAATCTTTTAAATGTTCTTAAAATATATGGTGAAAATCCAAAATTTTTGCATAGAAGTAAAGCTCTTGCCTCAAGGAACATGGATCTAGCAAATCTCACTTGATTCCACCATGAAATCTCCAAATTTCACTTTCCCTAGCCCTCAAAATTGCGAACTCGAGTTGGGGAAGACGATGGGAGGTGTTAAAAATTGCATTTTTGGACAAAAAATTTACTTTTAACCATTCGTGAACCGGCGCTTAAGCGCGGGTAAGTGGCACTTAGGCGCCTTCCTCTGGGGTTGGCTCACGCTTAAGTGCGAGATGTGGCACTTAGACGCCAGTGCACAATTTTTAAAATTTTTAATTTAAAGTAAAATGCACTATTAGCCTAAGTAAACCACACCTAAATGGTCTCATAACACTTAAATGACTATTTTTACTTCCTATAACTCCCATCTCTCTCAAAATTCTCCATAATAATTAATTCAATTCGAGGCTAAAAATAACACAAATTTTCACAAAAACAAACTTATATTAATTCACAAACAAGTACAAACACATTTAACACTTA
>NW_018221313.1:1781-2087 GCF_001263595.1 Phalaenopsis equestris
AAAAACATGACTCCAAACACACAATTCCTAACACTTAACTTAATGCCACTCTTCATTAGAAGGAACAAATTCTTATCTCTCAGTAGTCTCTCCAGGAATATAGAGTTGATAAAATGGACGGTGATAACGAGCTCTAATACTTATCCGCTTCCTCTACATAACTGGTATGATTGAAAAGCATCTTAAGTTTCCACCCAATATGTTCTGGATGAGCTTGCAATTCAAGCACCTTAGTATCTAATACAGACAAAGTATTCTCCATCTGGTTGATCTTCTCCGATATCCCTTCAATATTAATGGCTAAGA
>NW_018221313.1:2140-2935 GCF_001263595.1 Phalaenopsis equestris
TCTTCCTTCTTCTTCAAATCCATCTCCCATGAAGACATTTTCTCTAAATCTCTCTCTCTTAGACTTTTAGGGCTAAAAATAATCCGGGGTGAAATTCCTTCACAAACCCCTTCTATTTATAGGCATAACTCCCCCTCATAACTTATAGGCATGACTAGAAACTACCAAGACACGTTTATTCTACTTCTAGGCACGACTACAAACTACCAAGACACGTTTATTCCAACTAAATTGCAGTTACACCTTCTAAAAATCAAAATTTGCACATGTGATTAAATTTCCGCGCCTAAGCGCCAGTGCAAATTTTTGCACCAGTCAACTAAACATCCAAATTCTCATTCTAACATGTCTAGGTTACTAAATAAAGTCTTAAAATCAATAATAACACATGAATCATTAGTAGCACATAATAAACTCAAAAATACTACCCCAAATTTCTTAATCATACTCAAAATAATAATCAAAGCAAAAACATACTGATAACTATGGGTTGCCTCCCACAAAGCGCTTGGTTTTACGACGACGTACCCAGTGCTCATTCTGGTTGACCCAACATCATTCCATCATTATATTTATGCTGATCCCCTATATAATAAGGTTTTAGTCTATGTCCATTCACTTTAAAATTTTTTTGAGAATTAGGATCTTTAATATTCATAGCTCCATAAGAATAAACTTTTATCACAACAAATGGGCCCATCCACCTAGACTTAAGTTTGCCTGAAAATAATCTTAACCTTGAATTATATAGCAAAAATTATTTCCCTGGCTAAAAATTTTTAGTAAGAATCTTTC
>NW_018221314.1:0-9467 GCF_001263595.1 Phalaenopsis equestris
ATAACAAAACAAAACATATTTGTAAAACTCAAATCTTAAGTACAACACTTAAAGAAAAAGATACAAATACTTATTTGAATTGTTTCCCTATGCACTCCTTTGAAGTTCTTCGATTTTTCTGACTTCAATAGACTCTTACAAGACTCACTAAACTTCATAAATCACGAAGACTCATCAAAGTGGCCGCCCTTTTTATATGCGACTCTAGAACTCTCTAACACTCTAACACACACTAACACTCTCCCTAGACGTTTAGAATTAATCTCTCTTTATAAAGCTTCGAAAATGACCCAGGGTTGCTTTATACATCTCTTCAAAATTCAGCCTTATTTAATGAATCTTCTAGAAAACAATTGTGGCACCTAAGCGCCAGCCACATTTTTTATCTGGTGCCTAGGCGCCAGTTCGGCTGGTTTCGTTGTCACTCCGTTACGTTACCGCTACCGATGAGCAAGTTGATGGGAGGTCTGGTACAGGTACAGAAGGGGGTCTTGCCCCTCTTAGAGCCGAAACCTACGCCAAATCCATTGCCAATCGGGTATGATCCAAACGCGATATGCCATTATCACCAGAGCCGTGGACACTGGACAACTGCTGGAACTTGAGGCATGTCATACAGGATTTGATAATTTTCTTTGGTATGACTCATTTTGCTCATTTTTTATGTATTTTTTTTCTTTTCGCTCTTATACTCTTTTTCTTTTACCTACAACAAAAAACATACAAAATACTTTTTATTAAAGCATAATATCATCAAAAATGGGTATAAAATATGCATAAAAAATATATAATTTTAAGGTGGATAAATTCTCCCAAACTTAAATGTTACTTGTCTTCAAGTAACATTTTTACTATATAAAAAATATAAAGTGTGGTAGTGAGTTTTACTTAACGATTTTTGTAGTTTTTGATTTATAAACTCAATAGTGAAACTTCAGAAAAATTTTCAATAACTCAGGTTAAAACTAAAATGTAAGAATATTTAGTTGTCAGGTTTAAGAATTCTGATTTCCTATTTATTTTAAGAATAATTTTGATTTGTCGTACTAAGGATATTTAAAAGAATTACAAAAATAAGTTCATGAGGGCTCTACTAGTAAATATGCTAATATTTGAAAATAAGTTCAGAAATGCAAATAAATCCCTTTCCTTAAGTTGATTCAAGTGAAACTAATTTTTGATTAAACATCTCCTCAAGCTTCTCCTCACATATTTTTCTTTTTTTTTATTTTGTTTTTTTTTTCAGCATTATTTTCAATCATTTCTTTTTCTTTTTATGTCATATGGAGATTGTTATATCTGGATTGCTTTTAATGTTTTTGAACTTCATCATCCTCTTCTTAAAGTTTTTCCTTACTTAATAAATGTATATTAGCTTTAAAATGATTTTTCATAGAGTCTCAATTCTTTACTTTTAAGTAAAAATTTAAATTTCTTAATATTTTCAAAAATATAATTTTCTTTATTTTAAATAGTAAAAACATAATCTACATAATCTTATACTTTTATACTAAATACCTCAACTCTAGAACTAACCTTTATTATTAAAAACTTTTACTTAAGTATACTATGACATTTAAAAAAAAAAAATATAGTTATCTAGAGTTATCCTAACATACCACATGTTATGTTAAAATAATTTTTAAAAATATAATTTACTTGGGACAAATAAGGTTTAGTTTTTTTTAGAAAAATTTTTCCCCCATCCCCCAAACTTAAATTTTTAATTATTTAAAGCAATACAGTTTATAATAAGCATGAAGAAAGAGAAAAATTTAAAAGTTCTAAGCAGGAAACAGTACATGTACAATTAATAAAAACAAGTACTGAGTAGAAAAAAATTACATGTATATCATGAAACTTTGCAATGTAAAAGACTACTCTTAACACATAAGCAATCTAAATAAGCAAGAACAAATGTAGCATTATAAATAAAAGTACATAAAGCAATAAAACATACATCAACAGTCCATCATGAGAAAGATCTGAAAAACATAACTACTACAAAATAGTAAATAAAATCTAATCCTCCACCTCATCATCATAGTTATCATCATCATCATCATCATCAAAATCAAATGGGTATCTTCATCTATAGATTTGCGGCTCTCATAAGGTGTAAATCGAGGACATGTAGGAAATTCAACTGATTGATCTCCCTTCATGAATTTCACTAATGTCTCATCATAATCTGCATCATAATCGTTTGTCCTCCGAACATAATTTGCCATTTAATTAAATTTGTCTTCCATGTCTTTCATGCGACATTGTATCATAAACATATCGTTCTGGTGCTCCAAATATCTCACTTAATACATCCCAAAAATCAAATGGAGTCTCAGTAGCAGTGGAGGTAGAAGGTCTAGAAGTATAAGGCCTAGAAGTAATCGTAGAAGTTGCATCATGAGCTCTACCTTTAGGTCGTCCATACACATCTACTTTAACCATCCCAATAGGCTTAAGTGGTTTCAACTGCTCCTCTCAAGGATCAAACTTTACTTCAGAGTCTTTGCAAATAGTAAAATTCAAAGAAGGAAATCCTAAACCTGAAGTAGCACTAGCTCTGGTAGTAGAACTAATAGCCTCATAAATAAGAGAGCTAACATCTATAGGTTTCATCTCTTGAATGCAGTTTAATATAACTCTTTAGCATGTTACTTCACTTAAATGATTTGAAGGAAGGGGGCGAGCTGAAATGAAATAATGTCAAGCCTTTCAGGTGGCATTGAGCATGGAAGAAAAAAAATTTACCTTATGATCGTTCCGGATTTTTCATGCTCTCCGTCCATCAGTCAAATATGCAATAATATGTTCTAGCTCTGTTTCAGAAGGTGTATACTCAGAATAAAAACAGTCAATAGCAGGTGGCAGACCATATACCACATTAATACTCTCAGAAGTGAATTCTTCTCCTCTTTCTCGAACAAATATCTCGTCGTCAGAAGCTTCAGGTAAGTTCGCATGAAATTCTCGCACAACAACAATGATGACAACAATAGTAAAATAACAAAAACTTTCCCATTGACGAGCCACAATTACGTTCTGCACGACACCACCGAGTCCGTAGAAACTTCGCTCTGTAATAAACTTCCTTGATAATGCAAATTTGTTATAACGAATTTGTGCTTTAAAATTGACGAATTTGTGCTTTAAAATTGACGAATTTGGCATTGTCGTAAGTTTCTTTTACTTTTCCTCGCTTTGTCTTAGGAGCCATCTAAAAATTTGAAGTAAATTTCCAATAAATTTAAAATTAACATAAATGACTTCCTTCAAGTTTTTTCAAGCTAACGAGGCTTAGATCCATGGATTTTTCACCACCTAATCTAATACTTTTGCAAATTTTGAACTCCACTCAATGTATGAAAAATTCATGGTGAAATCGCAAAATAACTATGCCAAAATGTAGATCTAACCTCGAGAAAATGATATCCGGTGATTTCAAGCCAAGAAACTTGACGTCAGACCCAAAATTTTTCTTTCTTTGGATTTTAAGTGTAACATAACAAGACTAAGGTCTTTAAACCAAAACTTCTGATTAATTTATTATCAAACTAAATGTTTATGATCTCCCCAACATTTTCTAACTTCCAATTTTTTATTTATAATTTTTAATCCGAGATTAATTCCAACATTCCGACTCATGATTTACACAAACATCACTTCATTAATAAATTTCAAATTGCACTACAACTGACACAAATAGCACAATAAAGCAGTACAAATACAAACAAACTAACACAATCAACTACTAAATAAGGTAGTAACATGAAAAATCAAACACACTATATTCTTTCTAAACTTTAATGACAGTTGATTGAACTTTTGTCCTCCCTTTCACATGTTAAAGTGTTACGATCAAAAATTCGAAAGAAAGGGGCACGAGGGAAATCCATAGCCATCTTCTCATTAATCCATTTATTGTTGCAATACATGGTTACCTGACGATCCTGATAGCAAGACATGTGATTGCATTGAAGCTTCATTTGTCACTCCAAATGCTCTAATTGATGATACATCTCATGCAACTTGTTGTGTAGCAATGAAAGCTCCTCTTCAATTCTTCCTAATTTACTATTCATCCTCTCTAAACTCAATGTTAGGAACCCACTGAAATAAGTTTGAGCATCCTTATGCACAAAATTATCTTCATTTCCCATTCCGTTGCTTTTTACTCTCCATGGAAGCAAGTAAATGGAAGCAACTTCTCTCAGGCTAAATTTTCAAAGTTTTGGTGATTGGGGACGAAAATACGACAGTTTAAAAAGTAAGAAGTGAGAAAAACTGCTTTGGGGCGATTTTCTCCATGACCAAAAATTGTGGCGCTTGAGCGAATGATTGTGGCGCCTAGGCTTCAGTTTCACTGGGCTCTGGCGCTTCAACGCTAGCGTTTTAGTGAACACCTTTTCGCTTATCGTCAAATCTTTTAAGTTCCAATTATGTTTAAATCCTTAATGGTGTTTAAAAATGCTACTTTGACAATAGAAAGTCATGATACAACATAAATAACATAAATCAAACAACACAAATAGATTATGAGTTGTCTCCCATAAAGTGTTTGGTTTAATGTCGTTTGCCCGACGTATTCAAATGTTTTACTCGGACTGACCCAACATCATAGTTTCTTTGTAAAAGGGCTTATTTTCACTAATATAAGGTTTCAACCTATGCCCGTTTACTTTAATTATTCGTTTAGTTTTCGGATCTTTAATATCCAGAACCTCATAAGAATAAATTTTTATCAAAATAAATGACCCCATCCACATGGACTTAAGTTTTTGTAAAAATAATTTTAATATAGTATTGTATAATAAAACATCTTGTCCAGACTTAAAATTATTTCTTAAAATCTTCTGATCAAGACAACTTTTCATATTTTCTTTATAAATTCTAGCATATTCATAAGATTCATTCTTATTTTTTTTGAGCTCATTTAATTATAATAATAGATTTTCTCTAATTAAATTCTTTTATCGCCCAATAAATTTTATGTTCTAACAACTGGTAAGTGATAAGTTTTTCCAAATATGAGCCCATATGGTGACATTTCTATAAGAGTTTTGTAAACATTCTTATAAGCCTATAATGCAGAATCAAGTCTATCAGACGAATCAGTTCTATTAGGATTTACAGTTTTCTTGAAAAATCTTTTAATTTCTCGATTTAATACTTCTATTAATCCATTGTTCTGAGGGTTATAAGCTGTGACAATTTGATGTTTAATTCAATATTTTCTAAGTAATGTATGAATTCTAAAATTCTTAATGTGACTTATCACATCAGTAATGATCACTTATGACATTCCAAATTTAGTAAAAATATTTTTGTTTAAAAATTTTGAAATATTCAGAGCATTTTGAAACATTCAGAGCATCACAATGAGACAAAACTATAACTTTAATTCATTTAGACTCACAATCTATAGCTAATAAGAGCATTTTTAAACACCTCATTTAATTGTTATTTCTCATTAAATTTAATTAGCGAAAAACCAAACATGAGTTTTTCTCTAATTAAATTCTTTTATCGCCCAGTAAATTTTATGTTCTAACTTAACTGGTAAGTGATAAGTTTTTTCAAATATGAGCCCATATGGTGACATTTCTATAAGAGCTTTGTAAACATTCTTATAAGTCTATAATGCAGAATCAAGTCTATCAGACGAATCAATTCTATTAGGATTTACAGTTTTCTTCAAAAATCTTTTAATTTCTCGATTTAATACTTCTGTTAATCCACTGGTCTGAGGGTTATAAGCTGTGGCAATTTGATGTTTAATTCAATATTTTATAGTCATGTATGAATTCTAAAATTCTTAATGTGACTTCCCACATCAGTAATGATCACTTATGACATTCCAAATTTAGTAAAAATATTTTTGTTTAAAAATTTTGAAATATTCAGAGCATTTTAAAACATTCAGAGCATCACAATGAGACAAAGCTATAATTCATTTAGACTCACAATCTATAGCTAATAAGATATAAATTTTTCTGAAGATGGTAAAAATGGTCCTATAAAATATAAACCCTAAACATCAAAATTTCAACTTCAAAAGTAAAATTTAGGGACATTTCATCTCTTTTAAAATATTACCTACCCTCTGACATCGATTACAAACTTTCACATAAGTATTAACATCCTTAAACAATGTAGGTCAATAAAATCCAGTGTAACCGTGTAAAATTTTAAATGCAGTTTTATCCAATTCAAGGTGTCCCCCAAATTCAGATTTATGACATTTTTGTATAATTTATAAGGTTTCATTAATTAATACACAACTATGAATGGCTGAGTCTGGACATTTTTTTTATATAAATAAGGGTTATTCCAATGTAAAATCTTGCTTCGGGAATAATATTCTTCTTCTGGTGATATGTTAGTCACTATGGTAAAATGTTACTAAGTAGTTAACTATATCTGCATACCATAGTATATGTGTCACTCAGCAACAATATAAAGTTATCATCAGGAAAATTTCTATTTATGTCATATTCATTAATTTTTTTTTATTTTCTTGTTCAAGTCTTAATAGATGATTATAAATTTGATTTTCAGCACATTTCATATCCACTATCTGAAAATCAAATTCTTGCAAAAGAAAGACCCATCTGATTAATCTTAGTTTCACATCTTTTTTTGACATAAGATATTTAATAACAGAATGATCAATATGCATCATGCATTTAGCTTTAATTAAATATGGTCTAAATTTATTAAAAACATATACTATTGTCAACAACTCTTTTTCAGTTATGTAATTAATTTGAGCTTCATTTAGAATTTTACTAACGTAATATATGACTTTAAAATTCTTGTCATATGTATCATATTTTTGTCCTAAAGCAGACTCAATAGCGTAATCACTTGCATCACATATTAATTCAAATGATTTTTTTCAATTAGGTGAAACAATGATAGGTCCAGTGATTAATTTTTTCTTTAATAAATTGAAGGTTTTCATAAAATCATTATTAAAATTAAAATTAGTATCTTTTTCTAAAAGATAACATAATAACTTAGCAATTTTTGAAAATCTTTAATATACCTTATATAAAATCCAGCACGTCCTAGAAAACTCCTCAATGCTTTTACTGAATTAGGTGGTTGTAATTTAGCAATAACTTTTATTTTTGCTGAATCAATTTTTGTATCATTTTCAAAAATTTAATATCCTAACGCAATTCCTTCTGTGACCATAAATTTACATTTTTATTAATTTAGAATTAAATTTATTTTTTTAGAAATTTTATGTCGTAACACAATTTCTCCCGTGATCATAAATTGACATTTTTCCCAATTGAGAATTAAATTTGTTTCTTCGTAGTGTTTTAAAACATTTGCTAAATGATCTAAATATGAATCAAAAGAGGTTCCAAAAACTGAGAAATCATATATTAAAACTTCAATTTCTTTCTCAATTATGTCACATAAATATAAAAACTTCAATTTCTTTCTCAATTATGTCACATAAAATGGACATCATATACCTTTGAAAAGTTGCAGATGCATTACATTAATCAAAAGACTTCCTTGTAAAAGTAAAAATCTCATCAAAGCTTGTAAATATAGTCTTTTCTTGATGCTCAGGAGCAATATGTATTTGGTGGTAAAAGTAAAAGTCTCATCAAAGCTTGTAAGACTATGTACCCATTCTTCCGGATGGTGCCGTCTTGCTGCAGATACGTCTTGGAGGCGCCGGCATCTGCCTTCGATTCAAAGTGGTGCTCATCCGACATTTTTGTCTCGACATTTCTGTCTTCTCCCCTCGGTCTCACCTCTCCAACAGATCAGAAGCAGAGACCAGAAGCAGGCTGAACAGAAGCATATATATATATACACGAGTCATACATATACATTATATCACGATGTCGGCTACGGTTAAGAGCTCCTCTAGGGCTTCCAATGGCGATTTCGGTAGCAATTGATTCTACCGTTGGAAGGAGAAGATCTCGCATCGTTGACGCTCGCTCCGACGTCTGCATCTACGTCGACGTTGACGTTCGCACTTCCTCTCGCGGCACTTCCTATCGCGGCTCGCGTCGCGATATCTCTACTGCTCGCGTCTTTGTCTTCCTCTGTCGCTATCGTTCCTCTGCTCGGCGTCGAAGTTCGCACCTACTCTGCTCGACGTCGGTGTTCGCACCTACTCTGCTCGAAGTCATCGTCTTCCACGCCTCTGTCGCTCGCAGCTGTCGTCTATGCCTGATTCTTCTATTTCGGCGCTGCTCTTGCTTCTGCGCCCGACAGCTCCTCTGCTTGCCTTTCAGCAACCTCGTAGCAGTTTAACGCTGACAGCCTCTGATGGTGTTTCCTTCTTCTTTGGTTGAGCTGGATAAAGTTTCATTTGCTCGCGTGGTGGGTAACCCTTAGGAGTCTGCAGTGGTATTCTCCTCAAGTTATAAGAAATGTCGTGAGAATACAGATGATTGTCCTTTTATTAAAAAGTGAAGTAGGAAAGGAGGAAAAAAATAATTTTTTTCTCTGAATCAGAAATTTCTACCATAACGGAAAAATTCAAGTTTGCTCTTATTGACAAATTTCAATGCGGACACTCTCTTATGGATGTTATCAAAAAGAGTGTTGATGATCTTAAGCTAGTACGCAAGTGGAAAGTGTGACTCATGGATGGAGACATGTGCTGATCTAACTAACAGTGTATGAAGACTACACTAGAATTTTCTCCAAGAAATATCTTAATATCAAAGGTAAATCAATGAAGTTACTCAAGTGATCTCCTAATTTTAACCCAAAGCATGAAACTCTCACTATACCGGTATGATTTAGTTTACCTGGTCTCAAGCTGCATTTTTTTCACCATCAGGTTCTCTATTATATTGGAGTCATCCTTGGGGATCCTTTGAAACTAGATCTTCCTACTTTCAATCTAACCAAACCCTCGGTGGCCATAATACTTGTGGAAAGGAATATTGCTTTACCTGATGTTACTAAAGTTTGGCTGGGCACAACCGATAATGGTTATTGACAACAAATCATCATGAAACACAAACTCCCATATTGTACCCACTGTAAGATGTTTGGTCATATCCTTGCTAAATGCCATAAGCTTCATCCTATTTTAAAATCTAAGGTTCAAGTGAATAAGGAGGGGTTTAACCCCACTGATGTGGATAATTTAGTTCTACCTGAGGAGGATACTACCAGACAAGAGATGTCTGCTGCCCCTAAGGACCCCCCAATGACACTGCTGTTACTGTTACTGAGAGTGATGCGATGCTGACACCTACAAACTCCATAGAAAACAATATTGATGGACCATTACCTATAAATGATAGTGTTCTTACTGATAATCAGGAGAGTCCCGCAGCTCCACTTCTTCAAGAAGTATCCGGTGTAGAGGCAACTCATGCTTCACATATTCTAGAACCTATTGTGGGTATTATTGTTGGTATTCTTTCTGTTTCAGATCTCCCCCATCAGGCTGATTCTTTGGAGGAGGAATGACA
>NW_018221315.1:0-1046 GCF_001263595.1 Phalaenopsis equestris
TGAATCATCATAAAAATTTGATCCATAGAAAAAAAGTTGGAAAGCATTCAGACCAAAGCAAAACTGTGAAATTTTTACCTTGGGTGCTGACGGCGCCATCGACGCTGCCGATGGAGGGTTTTTTCTCAAGTGTTCAGGCAATTAATTTTAAAGGCTTGCCGACGGCGCCATCGATGCCGCCGACGGTTAGAACGGCGGGATGCATGACGGTTTCCGGAGTTTGAATGGACGGTTTTTGGCAGTTTTATGCGGGATCTACTCCCTATAAACTTCCAAATTCTGTTCTTAAGTTTGTTTTTCCCCAAAAATGAATTGAAACTCCATAAAATTCATCTCTATGGCATCCAATTTCCCTGAAAATCATAGATTGCGAGTGTTCAACTGGAGAAAGTTCATTAGTTCTGAGGCGTAGTGAATCTTCAACAAAGTGCTGACAAAGAGGAGATTGATCAAGAAAAGAGGATTTGTGAATAGAGGATTGAATAATCCATCGACGAAAATTGAAATTCATGAATCGAGGATTGAACAATCCTTCGACAATAATTGAAGATATGATTGTGCAATGAAGATGGGAAGTGTTGTGCTACACTACAGCCACCGTAGTTGTTCCTGTAGTGAAGAAGTTTTATGCTAATTTGCATGGAATCAACCAGGGAGTCGTCTCTGTGGTGGTAGATAGATAACTTTTACTTCTGCATAGATTAATAAGTTATATATGATTGAGAATGTTCTTGTCTGCCATTATTCCAACTTCATCTAGGCAAGAAAACTGATGAATGAGATCTACCAATATTTGACGGACGAAACTGAAGACTGGGAAATGAGAGAAAATGAGTAAAAACCCCATTTCTAAATACTAGCACTTCTTCATTTTTACAAAACTATTATCGACAATGAAGATCAGTAAAGTTACTAAGGAAAGTGCTATTCTGAATTACTGTATCCAAATGAGACTATCGATTGATATTGGATCAATAATTGTGAAGTCTATTTTGGGCCTAATCGTTCATGGATCAACTTATGGGCTTGGACATCCTTCAACAATT
>NW_018221315.1:1579-3470 GCF_001263595.1 Phalaenopsis equestris
TGGATTGCGATGCTGAATTGATGTATCAAGGTTGAGAAAATACCAAACTTATGTGTGTCGTGTAACGTGTATTGTAACCCTTAGAATTTATATATAATTGTGATGTTTTGTGTTGTGAATTTTTATTTGTGTTAGTACATCATTTATTTACTTAAAATTTATGTTTATAAAGATTGAACGGATGTCGTCGAGGCTTGAAATTGATCGAACTTACAAAAATCTGGAAATTGAACCACTTTTGAAAATCTCGCCGATGGCGCCATCGATGCCACCAACGGTGGATTTTTCCCGAGACTTAGGCTATTAATTCAATAGAGCTCGTTGACAACTCCGAAGATTCACTGACAGCGCCGAAGACCCAGCTGACAATGAGATTCCAAAAAAACACTTTTAACCGCGATTTTGGCCAGTCAACCACCACTATTCATCATCCCCTTCCTCTTAAAAAACAAAAATTTTGATATAGGGCTTGAAAATCTTGGATTTGGGGGCAATTTTAAAGCATTTAGACACCGGATTTTATCATCTCTCGGTAAAAGCTTCACTCAAACCTAAAAAAATTTGATTTTCACCATTAATTTCTTCCACATTGAGAAGATCAGAAAAATTTGAGAATGTGGAGAAAATATTTAGAAAAAATTCATAGAATTTAGTTTTGAACTCTTAGAGTCACTCTTGGAAGCCATTATTTGAATATTTGAAGTGTATTTTGAAATTTTGTAATTTTTTATTAGATTGACATGGCTCTACGACAAAAGAGGCAATTTGAGTTTGACGAGTTCGCTTCGTCAATGCGAAGGCTCAGTCAAGATTTACTTCAGCATTTGAAGGGAAAAAATGTATACAAGATCAAGTTTTTGAGAGTCCGGGAGGAGAAATAAATGAGTTATTACCAAACAGAGATGGGAAAACTTTTGTTATACCACCAATAAAGCTGCTGCGAATATTGTGAAAGAATTTTATGCCAATGTGTTATATTCTGAGGACGGAACCGTTCGAGTAAAATCGTTCAAGTGCGGGAATTTTCTTGTGAATTTAGTGCTGCCTGCATTAACTCCTTTTATGAAGTCTCAAACTCCTATAGTTGTCATTATGAAACCTTCAGTACATCTATGGTTGTCATTATGAAACCTTCAGTACAATGGAAGACCTGCTAAATGATGTCATCAACTTTCTCACTGATGGAAAAGGGACATGGAAGATAAAGCAACGAGAACGGGTAAATTTTTCTGCTTCCATGTTGAATGATTCCATGTTGAATGTCACATCTAAAGCGTGGCGTTATTTTATATCCTCTACTCTGTTACCTACATATTACCATAGTGAGGTAACAAGAGATAGAGCTATTATGAATTTCTGTATTTAGAATAATCGAACTATTAATGTTGGGAGAATTATTTTTAAGAATATATTGACCACGGCAAAGAGTGAAACAAGTGGAGGTCTGGAACATCCTAACCTCATTTATGCACTTTGTCAACTTTCTGGAGTTGAAGCTGGAGATGATGAAGAATGGGTTTACCTTATGAAACTCATTAGTAAAGCTAATTTGAAGACATATGAATTCCATGAAAAATGGAGATATGGGAGTAGGAGTCAAAAACATTTTACTAGTAGAGATATCCCCTCTACTAGTTATGAACTTCCTTCCTCTAGTTCTCTTACCCTGAATGATTTAATGAATGAGTTGACCTTGTAGTGAAAGAGTATAGAGTTAATAAATGAAAGAATTCGGGGATTAGAACATAGACATTATTATGATAATGAGTACCTACAGAGGCATTCTGATTTTGAGATAGCTTACTACGAAGCTCAGGCCCGGCACTATAGAGGTGAGTCTGATGTTACTTTTCCTGAATGCCCCCGTTATACTCAGTATCAGCCCAATCCA
>NW_018221315.1:3642-3946 GCF_001263595.1 Phalaenopsis equestris
GTAATTATTTTTTGTTTAGCATTATGGATGTGTTAGCGAAATATTGTGTTTGTATAATGTTTAGTTTTGTACTTATTTCAAAATTTTATTACCCAACAAATTCTCTAATGATTTATATGTATAGAAAGCTCCTAATATTACAGACTAGTTGAAGTAAAAATTTTGAGAAGGACTGCAAAATTTTAGAATGATAAAAATGCCTAAAGTACTGAGGTGAGAATGATGCTTTCTTATATATTGAACTTCACATTAAAAACTTTATTAGTAGAATTAGTTATTTAAGAGTTATTAAAATTACATATTT
>NW_018221315.1:4065-7703 GCF_001263595.1 Phalaenopsis equestris
TCCGGGACTCCATTAGAGCCATGTATTACTTGAGCGATACGTATACTTGCGTTGATAAGTGTGACTTTGCAATTATTGAATATTTTATACTAATTTTTATCGAATTTATAACCGATGTCAAGTTTTTGGCGTCGTTGCCGGGGAATTAAATCTTCTAGCAGCAGTATCAAATTCTTGTATTTTTAAGCATATATAAAGTTGTTGTCAAGTTTTTGGCGCCATTGCCCCCATTCAGATGAGCCCAAATGACGAAACGAATTGTGTGACCACGTCCAGAACCTCAATTTTACTTAGAAAGGATGTTCCGTTAGCTACGATTTTGTGGGCGAGCCTAAAATATGTGAATTATCTTGTTTTAGCCAGATCATTGGAAAAGTGGTCCGAGCGGCCTCAAACGACCCCGAATGACAAAACTGACCACGTTAGCATGTCTGAATTGTTGATTCCACCTTAGTAGGACGTTCGACACACCACGATTTTACAGACGAATAAAAAAATAAAATATGAAAATTATATTTTTTGTCCCGATAGTCGAAAAAGGTAGTATGGATGGCCCTGAATGACAGAAAAGACTACGTGGATGCGTCCGGAATGTCGGCTTTAGTCTGAAAGGACATCCATTTCACTGTGAGGACGTATACGGATGAAGAATACGTGAATGATAATTATAATAATATAATTATTGTTATATAATATAATTCAATATATATATTAATAACGTTATATATATTATTAACATTATATTATTATATATCATTATATAAATATTATTATTATATAATAATATTATATATATTATCTCAGTTATAAAAAAAAAGGGATTCTTCTTCTCCAACGTGTTATGATAAGATAATATAATATATGTTATGATAATATAAGATAATATATATTATATAATATGATATAAGGAAAAAAAGAAAAAGGAAGAAGGCCTTTCGAGGAGTGGAGAGGCAAAAAAAAAAGAAAACAAAAAAGGATATAGCTGCCAGAGCCCTCTTGCGAGATCTAGTCCCGTCGCCGAAGTCAGACGCCTGCTCCTCCTTCGCCACCGACCTCATCGCTTGAACTTCCCCCTTACCGACGCAGCTCGCCGCAAGCCTTGCTTCGCCGATTGCAGCCCCCTCTCCATCTCGTTTTGTGCGAAATAGTCAGCTCTGCTCCGCTGACCGCAGCTCTCCGCCTACTGCAGCTCCCACACCGCCGTCGCACCTCTTTTCTCAGTGGTGAGCCTCTGCCAACCTTCTCCAACATCTCCAGCCAAGCTTCTTTGTCGGGACTGCCAACCTCCGCCATTATTTCTTTTATTGTCTTCTCCTTGGGACGGGCCAACCTTGCAAGTTCTCTTTCACCTCGCCGGTAGTCTCTTAGCCAATGTCGTATTTCTGCTAAAGCAAAACAGTGAAGAGAGCCTTAGCTTTTGCCTTCTTCCATGCCTTCCTCACTCTAATTGTGTGCTACCAACGTTCCATCACCGCCACCTCGTCGCCTTGCTTCTCCGGCGACCAAACGCTTCGCCAGAGCATCTCGACGTTGTTGTACAACGAACCTTGTCGCCGTTCGGAAGGGTGCAGGAGTCTTGAACCTTGTACAAGATAATTCCCAGACTTCATTAGTCTTCGTGCAAACCGCACGATGGTATAACTCCTCTTCCCCCTTACACTTTACTTCCTAGCTAGCCTTAGGTTGTAGTGGCATTAGGCGTGCGGGTCGATCGTCCGCAAGGGGTGCGTGCGTCGGCAAGTGTCAGCGCAGCGACGCATCTGTGTGAGGGGTCATTTATTTTCCTAGAGATGACCTTTAAGATAAGATTCTTCTTACGCAACCAAGTCCCCTACGATAACTGAGTGAATCCTTTTTGACTCCTAGCCTTAGCACAAAAAAATCCTAAGGGCTGGAGCCCCTTTCACTCCCCTTTGCTTTGTTTGCTCCGGTCTTGTTAGAAAGATCGAATAATAGACCTTTGCAAAAAGAGAAAATGTGAGTCATTAGCTCATTTCGTAAAGTTCAGAGGTGTCGTGAAATTTGAAAAAGCGTCGTTGCTAGTTTATTTCACGACAAGGCTGAGAACTTCCCCCTCAGAGATCTGGGGAGAAGTTCCCCGCCTGCCTCGCCAAAGCAAAGGGGGCCATAGGTGGCAATAGCCTTTTTTCTATATGTTTGACCCTTGCTTTCCTGGTGAGGTTGTTAGCATGTGGATGGCTCTCTATTAGATGTGGATGTTTGCATGTTACATTTTACATTTCACGAGCATTTCACTTAGCTCCGACCGGCACCCCGGCCAGACGAGCTTTTCAATTTGTTCCAACCGGCCGCCCCAGCCCAGCGAACATTTCACATTGCTCCGATCGACCGCCTCGGCCCAGCAATCGCTTCGTCCGACCGCCCAAGCCCGACGAGCATTTCACTTCGTTTCATCCGGCCGCCCTGACCCGACGAGCATTTCACTTAGCTCCGACCGACTGCCCTAACCCGACGAGCATTTCACTTCGCTCCGTCCGACCGCCCCAACCCGATAAGAATTTCACTTAGCTCTGACCGGCCGCCCCGAATTGGTGAACATTTCACTCAGCTCCGACCGGTCGCCCTGGCCCGACTAGCTTTCCACTTCGCTCCGTCCGGCCGCCCTGACCCGGCGGGCACCTCACTTCGCTCCGTCAGGACAAACCGACCCAGCGAGCATTTCACTTCACTTTAGTCAGCTCTCTCGAGCCAGCTGGCATGACACTTTAGCTCGATCGGATGTCTTAATCCGGTTGACCAACTGCTTGCACCAACATACTGTCTTGCATTCATTTTTGTATTTCTGCATATTGTAGTGCATATATGTGATTGCATTATTGCATCTCATCTTGCATATGTATGCTTGCACCATTATGTCCATATGTTTGAATTGCACACTCTCTTCGAGCCCCTGCCGCCGCGGCACGCCTACCTCTTACAGGTTACTGCCTCATCGACACACCCCACGGCACACCTACCTCTTACAGGTTACTGCCTCATCGACACACCTCCTCTTTGGGTCGCTGCCACCATGGCATGCCCATCTCGTTGGGTCACTGCCGCTTCGTTATGCCCCTTTGGGCCGTTGACACTATGGTACGTGACCAAAAGAAAATATGTTGAGATTTTCATACCTATTTTATAATGTTTTTGATGTTATAAAAAAAGGTATTTTTGATGTTTTGTTGCAGGAATGATGAATTAGGGCCATTGGAGCAAAAAGATGCAAAAAGGAGTAAACTTGGAGCGAAAAGGACCAAAATGTGGAGAATTGAGCTAGGCCGCCGACGGCGCCCTTGACCCCACCGACAATGAGTTTTTCCCGAGACTACAGGAAAATATTCTTCAGAAGCCCGCCGACAGTGTCCTCGAGGCTGCCGATGGCGAGATCGACGGTTATGCCTACTTAAGCTTTGGATAAAGCCAAATTTTGAAGGGATGCTTAGGAAACTCTTGGGAAAGCTCATTTACAACTTTAAAAGAATATTTTGGCCGAAAAATAGATGGGGGAGATAGTGTGCTAGAGGTCCTGGAGGTTAGAGAGACTCCATTAGTGTGTAACAATTGTGAGGATTTCTTCGAGAGATTGTAAGAGTGGAGGGAAAGTGAGAGATTTCTTCCTCCTTGCTACTTCGAAA
>NW_018221315.1:9367-10195 GCF_001263595.1 Phalaenopsis equestris
TTTTTATAATGGATTAGTGGGATCTCTTAGATTGATTATAGATGCTGCAGCTGGTGGTTCGTTAATGTCAAAACCTTTTGATGAGGCTTATTCATTAATAGAAGAGGTGGCTACCAACAATTTTCAATGGCCCTTTGAACGGGTAAATCCTGAAAGAGTAGGTTGTATCCATGATTCTGATGCAATATATATGTTAGCTTTGCAGATTGCTACAATATCAAAGAAATTAGATCATTATGGGATGAATTATTCTCCAACACCTCCTGTGATGGAAGAGAATTCATCTGGGCAATTTGTGGATGTTAAACCTTTATATGAGACTTTAAACGCTATTAATAGACCCAAAAACCCTTATTCGTATTATTATAATCCAGGTTGGAAGAATCAACCAAATTTTAATTGGAATAACAATTCTTCTACAAATCAACAATGATCAAACAACCCATTAGGATATTCATCCAACCAAGGAAATGCTAACTATAGACCTTTTTATCCTCCAGGATTTAATAGTAACACTCAAATTAAGGAGAAGAAGTTGTCTATGTATATTAAACATGGGTAAATAGTTACAGAATTAAAGGAATCAATTACAAATTTAAGGAAATAAATTACAAAATCAAGGAGCTGCTACTAAGAATATTGAAAACCAATTAGGGCATATCGTTACTGCGCTTAGTAACCGAACATTAGGAACTTTTTCGAGCACTGTGGAACCAAATCTTAAAGATCAAGGAAAAGAACAAATCAAAGCGATTCAATTACGAAGTGGAAAGGAATTGGAGATAAGAGTCCAAAAATAAATAGAAATTGCAAAAGAGACAGTGAATA
>NW_018221315.1:13905-15024 GCF_001263595.1 Phalaenopsis equestris
AGATTAAAACCATATTTTGAGGGTAAAAGACCAAATTTTAAAGAGGTTTTAATGATCAATCAACCTGAATGACACCTGAATAGGTCGGGCTGACGATGTTAAACCAAGCGCTTTATGGGAGGCAACCCATATTTATCTTTATTTTTATTGTGATTTTAGTAGTTGTTATTTGAATTTATCATTAGTTAGTGGTAGTAATAAACTCTACTACTCTTATTTACCCTTCAATTATCATAAAAATTGGATCCATAATAAAATTGGAACGCATTCGTACTAGAGTGAAACTATGTAATTTTTACCTTGGGCGTCGACGGTGCCATTGACGCCTCCTACGGTGGATTTTCCTGAGAGTCCAGGAAAAAGTAACACAGAGGCGCGACGACGGTGCCATCGACCCCGCTGAAGGCGAGACTGGTGAGATGACAGTTTCTTGTGTTTGAGTGGCGGTTTTTGACAGTTTTTGGGCGGGAGCTACCTTTTTAAACTCCCAAATTCAATTCCTATTCATATTTTCCCCCAAAAATGAAGTGAAACTCCACCAATTGCATTTCTATGGCATCTAATTCCCCTGATAATCCCAGAATGCGAGTTTTTAATAGGCAAAAGTTTATTAGTGCGGAAGCGCAGTGGATCTTCAATAAACTACTAACAAATAAAAGATTGATTAAGGAACGAGGATTCGTGAATCGAGGACTGAACAATCCTACGACACCAATTAAAGAGATGATTGTGCGGTGAAGATGGGAAGTGTTGTGCTACACTACCGCTGCTGTGGTTGTCTCTGTAGTGAAAGAATTTTATACAAATTTGCATGGAATCAACCAGGGAGTTGTTTATGTGTGAGGTTGGTGGACCACTTTTACTCCTGCACAGATCAACGAATTATATATGATATAGAACATTCCTGTCTGCCACTATTTAAATTTTATCCCGACAAGGAACCAGATGAATAAAATTTACCAGTATTTAACGGACAAAACTGATGATTGGAAAATGAGAGAGAACATGTATGTTAGTTTTTCTTCAACACTTCTGAATCCCGTCTCCAAACACTGACACTTCTTCATTTATGTGAAATTGTTATTGACAATGAAAGTTGGTAAAGTTTCTAAGGAAAGT
>NW_018221316.1:0-7172 GCF_001263595.1 Phalaenopsis equestris
ATCCTATGTCATACCTTAGTGGATCTAAATTTTGAAAATGATTCCATTAAGCAAATCATAATAAGTATATACGTCCTTCAAGATTTCCAAAGGATTATGAGGAAGTCTCAGGTAATACCCTAGACATTTCATAGTCCCTGGAATTATCTAGAGTTCATTTTGGTGTTATTATGTTTACTATATAGTTCATCCAGTTAATACCCTTATACTCAGTGAATTATGATGTTTTGATTATACCTTAAGTAGGGTAATTATCACTTCATATCTCATTTATGAGTTATATGGGTAAAGGCCCTTGGGGGCACCTTGACTAAATTAATAAATTTAATTAATTTGATTTTTAAAGAATGGGCTTATAGTGTTTTAAAAGGTTTTCAATTAATTATAAGTTATTTTCTAAACCTCATTAGACCAAATTTTGATTAAGCCTAATTCACTACTAAGCCCTTAAGATTAATGGGTAGATTTACAATTTTTTTAAAAAGGATTTTTTTAATGTTTTTAATCATTATCATGAATTATAAATCATTTTAAAACCATTAATTGGGGGCTTCAAATCATTGAGTTATGATCTTCCAAAATCAAACCCTTCACTTTAGTATCTCCTTATTTAAATACTTTTCCAAATTTCATTAATTTTAAGAAATTACAAATTTATCCTTTATAAGACAAAAAATGAAATTGGTTTCTACCACTTATCCCGTTTACAATTCAATCATCAAGATATATTATTTAAGATCATTTATTTCTCATTTAACATTTTGTTCAAGCCTAAATATTAATTAAACCTTAAATTTCAAAATTATACTTTTGCCCCTATGGCCTTAATACTCTATAATTCATTAAATTAGACTGAAATAACTTAAAAAATTTATGTTACCTCACTCATGAGTTAATTAAAACATCAGAGGAGAAAATGTGATTTTTTTGAATTTATTTAATTTTATAATTATTTTTAATGCAAAAATAGGGATTTTTCAATGAAAATTTAATAACTCAATCAAAATAAAACTTCTGTCCTTAAGGAAATTATTGGAGGTTCACTTAGATCAGAGGACCACTCATTATTTTTAGAGATTTAATTTAATTATTAGAATTATTTGTTTGTTTTGAGCATTAATTAAATATAAAATAACATTTGGGTGAAAATTAGGTTTTATAATTTTATTAAATCTCTCTAAGTCTATGGAACCCAAAAAAATAAATTTCATATTTTTGTGACTTATATTTTAATTATTAGAATTATTTTAGTGAAAAATTAGAGAAAATTCATTTTTAACCTTTTTAAAATTGATATCATGACTTAGAAAAATAGGAAAATTATTTTGATTGGTCCTAAGTGATCAGGAAGCCAAATGTAACATTTTAGTTTATTTTTACAATTTTATAATTTTTGTGATTTTTAATTAATTTTTAATTATTTAAAAGCTTAAAACTAGCTTAAAAATGAAAAATATATTTTAATTTAAATTTTATTTTTCTTAGGTTCCTCTGGTTATAAGGAGCTCATAAAATCAATTTGGTGATTTTTTAGTTGTATTTTAATTATTATAACTATTTTAATGCCAAAAATGTGATTTCACTTAATTAATCCTTTTGAGTGGTCAAATTAGCTCCAATTGACTTAAAATTTTTATGGGGAGCTCCTTTAACATTAAATTACAATGTGAAATAGTTTTTATGTCATTTAAATTTATAATTACACCAAATTAATTTTCTTTTCATTTTTATGGCTAGTGATAATTGAGGTTTTTTTTAATGAGTTAAATCAAGCTTATATTTTTCTTAGGATCCTCTGACCACACTGAACCTACCAAAATAAATTTTATATTTTTTTATGAGTATTTTAATTATTATGATTTTTATACCAAAATATGGACTATTTACTTGAAAATTAGATATCTCTAGTTAGAGATGCCCCCTGACTTTAGAAAAAAAATTAGGGGAAATGCCTAACAACAGAGACATCAAAAGACCCAAAGTCCCATGCCATGATAAAATTCTATGCAAATGGAGAATCAAAATAAAGAAAAAACACCATTTATTTAATTAAAACACCATTTAATTAATTAAAAAGAATATATGCATAAAAAAATATGAAACTATTTCCACATTGTTCTCCTCTATTCACTGAGCAAGAGAGTATTTTTATTTTATTTTTGTGATTTTTCTACACAAATTTATAAATTTTTGAAGATCTAGGGGTTTAAATAAATACAAAAAAACCCTATTTTTCTACTTATCCATGTGGCGCCACACAATCCTACAACGCACTCCCATTTGATGCTGCCGCCTGAGTCACCTGCCACTCGTCTCCTCTGTACCACTCCATCTTCTTTTCTGGCACGATCTCGTCCGTCCATCCATTACACGCGCGATCCATCGGCACTCCGTCATCGTCCCAAACGAACTGAACCCGCGAGCCGTCCACCTTAAAACCTTAATATCTCGAGCTACACTTGACCAAATCACTTTGGGTTTGATCCTATGGATTCATCTATGTGAGACAAACCTATCAATATGGCTAACTTACCATTAAATCGATTCTAGACTCATGGAGAATTAAAATAAGCTCGAGATGGGGGAAAAATGTTATACCTTGGTCCAAGAGAGGAAGCCTCGATAGGAAGCCTCGATTGGATATTGGATGCTTGGAGAAGCTTCGTGGAGGTCTAAGGAGCTTCAGGATGAAGCCTCTGGTTGTGGTGAATCGTCTAGACCCAAGTTCGACCAAGGCCGATTTTGGGTATTGGTCAAAGTCCACCCTAGGGTGCTCTGGTGATGGGGCTTATATGGGGAATCTTTCTCTCTTACTGTGGGGATGGTGTGTATGTGTGTGAAATTAATTTGGATTTGGTTAAGTATCTGGGGATGACCTATTTTGGTCTAGAGATTAGAGCTCCAAAATTGAGCTTGAGCAGTGGAATTGAGTGGCTAAAGATGGTGAGATTGAACTCAAGAGGTCTTAAGGAAGCTCTGGAAGCAATTTGATAGAGTCTCCCTAAGGCTTTACTTGGCCATGGAGGGGGGTTTTAATAGATGCGGAAGGAGAGGCCACCAGAGGCAATTGGTGGGTGCTTTAGGTTACTTATGTGGATGCCAACAAAGTGCAAAAATCCAATTGGGATGAGACAGCTCGGATGGGTTTAATTTTGAGTGTTAGCCATGGGGGAGCACTTGGCCATGGCTTTTCTGGCAACCAAGGTGGACGGCCAGCCAGGGAGAGGTCACCATCCCACTAAGAGAGGTCAGGGCTTGGTTTTGGTGAAGTTAGTTGGGGTTGGCCATGTGTAAAGGCGTCGAATTAAAATGGAATGTGAAAAGGGCTATTTTGGGTCAAGACATGGATTTGGGTTGGACTCAACCACCAAGGCTGGTTTGGGTGCTGAGGGAAATCAGATGAGTCAGCATAATCAGCATGGTTAGGTCTCTATCCAAAAAGACTTGGCTAAACATGGGTTAGAGTGATTCATGGGAGGGGTTAAAAAAATCTTAAGGATATTTGAAAGTAGCTTGGCCTCTTGCCACTAATAGTATGGTGATGTGGCATGACTCTCATGACTACCTATGGTTTGGGAGTGGCTTGATGGCTTCCCTTTGGCTTGGTCAACTTTCATGAAGAAGGGGTTTTGGATTTATTTGGTAATTTTGATGAAGTTTGGCATGATGCTTGATTTGGAATGATTTGATCATGAATTTGAAACTTATGGAGTGCTTTTAATTCAATGGATGATGAAGATAAAAGAGATTATCATGTGGGCTTTGGATTTGGGCTTTTTTGAAATAACTAAAAGATTTGGGCTTTTAAAATTAACATTGAACTTGGGATAAAATTTTGGGCTAATTGAATGTTGAATTTTGTGTAGGGGATATCATGAAGGATTTGGAAGAATTTCAAGTGATTTTGAATTGAATTGGGAGGCTAATTTAGTGGATTTAGGCATATGGTCAAAATTGGGGCTTTTGATTTGGGTAAAATTGGGCTTGCAATTGGGTCAAATTGAGCTTGAAATTTGTTTAGATTAGGATTAGGGATGCTAAATTTTGATTTGGAATTGAAATTGGGCAAGATTGTGGTCAATTTCAGGGCATTTGGGCCTTTAAGGGCATATTGTGGCTTTTGGTCAAATGGGGTCAAATTGATGATCAAAAATTGAAATTGGGAATATTTGGGATGATTTTGGAATTTTTGGAAATTTTTGGAATTTTTGGGCCATGAAGGGCATTTTGGTAATTTTGGCAATTTTTGGGGTATTTTGGGAATTTGGTGATTTTGGTGAATTTTAGTCAATTTAGGTAGTGGTGAGTGGTTTGAGATGATTTTTCAACAAATTTGGGTATTTTGTATAATTTTAGGATTTTTTTGGCAAAAATTAGGGTTGTAGGGGTATTTTGGTAATTAAGTGATTTTGGGCCAAAATAGGCCAACAAGCCATGAAGTCATACCAAACCAGTAGGAACCATATGAGGATTCATTTTGGATGCTCAATATGTTGGTTCTAACCCTCTTAGCCAAAGACCAGGGGTATAGGTCCATCCATATGAGCTTTCCAGAATGAGTCAGGAGACCAAACAAAGGGATTCTAGGGTTTTGGGTATGTGAGAGAGTGTAGTGTGTGCAAGTTAGCCCCACCAAAAGCAGGGGTTAGTCCTAAGGTCTGATCATTCTATGGGGGACTCCCCTTGAGCTCCTCCATATTGACCCCACCTACTATTTGCTAGAGTTAGGACCAATATGTGAAACTTCAAGTTGAGTAAAGAAGAGTTTAAAATTTCTAATGGTGAGGGTTCCTTTATACTTCTCTAGGAATAGTCAACAGGAAAATCCTATGACTAGACCCTGTACTATTAAAGAGGAAAAAACTAAACCTCAACCAAAAATGAGGTCAACAACAGGATGGAGACAACCTTCCTCTGTGACGCAACTCAAAAGAGGATCTCGTTGGTTGTTTGCTACGCATGACAGAAATTACATTCTTCTGTACCGCAACAAGAATGCAAATCCCGTTGAATATCTGTTATGCAGGTTGGGGATGTTTTTCTTCATCAGAGAAATCCCATATCTTCTATTGGGCAGGAATGATGACTCCACCTCCATTCTCATCTCCACTACCTAATAGACTAAAAAATCTTTCATATTGGTAACAAAAGAAATTAAAATAAGAATTAAAATTTACATTAATTCTCTTATCATTTTGCTTTCTCCTTCGGCTGTTTGACATTTCATCTTCCGCATTTCAAATTCATAAAAACATAATTTTTATTAAAAAAAATTATTACAGCTATAAAGAAAAATCAGCATTTAAATTTTATATTCATATTTCAGAATTTTTTCTTCCAAAAATTGATGGGTTTATAAATAACAATGTTTTATATTCACAATATTCTAAAATAATTTCTATTTTTTGCATTTCTGTTCCAGCCATTAAAAAAAAATAATAATAAAAATGAAAACTGGTTCGAATTCCCGCCGGGCCAATGCCACATCCCTGTCGTGCTGCCTTCCCGCCGACGTTCTGCTTGGCTAAAGAATTACGTGGTATGAATGTTAATACCCGGCCAATCATAAGAATTATACGGTGTGAATGTATAAGCCAACTCTCGCGCACACGGTTCAATAAAGCAACGTGACAAATCAAATATATAAATATATATATATATTATATATTTGATTTGTCACGTTGCTTTATTGAACCGTGTGAGCGAGGAGGTGGCTTATACATTCACACTATATATATATATATATAAAAGAAATAACCGAAAGCTATTAGGCGAGCCGATCATCTTTAAGTGTGCTAAATATGGTAATATCATACCGTACACACGGGTGGATTCAAGCACATGACCTGAGGGGACTTACGACCCTCAAAGAGACTGCTCTACCAACAGACAACGGAATACACACGCTACACACACACACACACAAATCATAATACAAAGAAAAAGTGAAGCCCTCAGGATTTCACTATTTTCGAACGACAAAATTGATTTTGCTGAAAATAGGACAATTGATCCACTTTCCAAAAATTTCATCATCATGCATGAATCTCAAGGCATGATATGGATTAATAGATGTTCAAACTTCAATTAAGAATCATCAAAAGCTCCGATTTTTGTAAACTTACATTCAAATCTCTCAAATATGATCATAAAACTTCCAAAAATGATTTAAGTTTTTTTGAGCGCATGTTTGAGAGATATTGATAAATTCACACTCATTTTCATTTTTTTTTTTGGGGCAAATTGTGCACTTAAACCTAGTCATGATGTTTGGGCTCATAAAGCCACTTGGAACCTAATATGTGAGGTAACTAATTCTAGAAATGACTCGATGTTAGTTGATGAGTGAATAATTATAAATTTTACTAATTTGTGGTTTGGGTGAAACTCAAAAGGTAGGTGTGGCGGTTTCCATTATTGACACTACAACTCAATTTGCCTTGAAAAACATCCATAGAGTGCCTAGGATGAAAATAAAGAAAATTATTGGGAGGAGGGCAAGATATAAATTTGTTAAAATGTAAATTAGTGATGATACACAACCAACAAATTTTTATCATCCCGCACGAATCTCGAAGCATAACACAGATCTCGAGATAATATCCTGAGCAAAAAACATTTAAACTTTAACTAAGAGTCATCTAGAGTTACGATTTCACTAAACTTATAGTCAAATTGATCGGCTCAATGAGATGGACCCAATGATATAAGAACTAGTCCAATCAAAGTCAGATCAAGCTCGGATCAAATCATTAAACAACTCTAGAAGAATTTCCAAAGACATTTGAAAGGTCAAACAGATGTCAAATATAATGATTTCATAGTTGTATCGAGCGTCTCGATAAGACGAATCTAACGAGCCCAAAATTGCTCAGTTCCAACATCGTTAAGGCACTTAAATGTCTATCAAACGTCATCTGATCAAGGGAAACTCTCCGGGCCGTCCGATCAAAATGGTTCATATTCCTGCATTAATTGCACTCAAAACACTATAAATAAAGCATCACCCCTTCCATTCCTCTCATGAAAGGGATGAGGCTTGAGAGAGAACTTGAGGCTTTGAGAAGAAGTTCAAGTCCAACATCATCCCCGTCATCATCGATCGCCGTCGACTACCACCAACCATCAACAACCATCGCCGCCCTCCGGCGACAACGCCCCACCTCCGTCAT
>NW_018221316.1:7863-9455 GCF_001263595.1 Phalaenopsis equestris
CCCTAATATATATTTGATTTGTCACGTTGCTTTATTGAACCGTGTGAGCGAGGAGGTGGCTTATACATTCACACTATATATATATATATATAAAAGAAATAACCGAAAGCTATTAGGCGAGCCGATCATCTTTAAGTGTGCTAAATATGGTAATATCATACCGTACACACGGGTGGATTCAAGCACATGACCTGAGGGGACTTACGACCCTCAAAGAGACTGCTCTACCAACAGACAACGGAATACACACGCTACACACACACACACACAAATCATAATACAAAGAAAAAGTGAAGCCCTCAGGATTTCACTATTTTCGAACGACAAAATTGATTTTGCTGAAAATAGGACAATTGATCCACTTTCCAAAAATTTCATCATCATGCATGAATCTCAAGGCATGATATGGATTAATAGATGTTCAAACTTCAATTAAGAATCATCAAAAGCTCCGATTTTTGTAAACTTACATTCAAATCTCTCAAATATGATCATAAAACTTCCAAAAATGATTTAAGTTTTTTTGAGCGCATGTTTGAGAGATATTGATAAATTCACACTCATTTTCATTTTTTTTTTTTGGGGCAAATTGTGCACTTAAACCTAGTCATGATGTTTGGGCTCATAAAGCCACTTGGAACCTAATATGTGAGGTAACTAATTCTAGAAATGACTCGATGTTAGTTGATGAGTGAATAATTATAAATTTTACTAATTTGTGGTTTGGGTGAAACTCAAAAGGTAGGTGTGGCGGTTTCCATTATTGACACTACAACTCAATTTGCCTTGAAAAACATCCATAGAGTGCCTAGGATGAAAATAAAGAAAATTATTGGGAGGAGGGCAAGATATAAATTTGTTAAAATGTAAATTAGTGATGATACACAACCAACAAATTTTTATCATCCCGCACGAATCTCGAAGCATAACACAGATCTCGAGATAATATCCTGAGCAAAAAACATTTAAACTTTAACTAAGAGTCATCTAGAGTTACGATTTCACTAAACTTATAGTCAAATTGATCGGCTCAATGAGATGGACCCAATGATATAAGAACTAGTCCAATCAAAGTCAGATCAAGCTCGGATCAAATCATTAAACAACTCTAGAAGAATTTCCAAAGACATTTGAAAGGTCAAACAGATGTCAAATATAATGATTTCATAGTTGTATCGAGCGTCTCGATAAGACGAATCTAACGAGCCCAAAATTGCTCAGTTCCAACATCGTTAAGGCACTTAAATGTCTATCAAACGTCATCTGATCAAGGGAAACTCTCCGGACCGTCCGATCAAAATTGTTCATATTCCTACATTAATTGCACTCAGAATACTATAAATAGAGTTCCATTCCTCTCATGAAAGGGATGAGGCTTGAGAGAGAACTTGAGGCTTTGAGAAGAAGTTCAAGTCCAACATCATCCCCGTCATCATCGATCGCCGTCGACTACCACCGACCATCAACAACCATCGCCGCCCTCCGTCGACCACGACCGACCTCCGTCAACCACCGTAGATCACCGCTAACCTTCGTTCACCACCGCCGAACGTCATCGATCACCACCGACCATCATTGACGGTCAACGACAA
>NW_018221316.1:9465-15144 GCF_001263595.1 Phalaenopsis equestris
CCCCCGCCGCCCCCCGGCGCCCCCCGCCGATCGTCACTGTCCTCTGTCGACCACCACCGACTATCATCAACTGTCGTCGACTACCGCTAACCAGACGTCGTCAGTCGACATTGTACCTTAAAAGATCTTGTAACCATTTCCCGTTTGTGGGACAATAGGCCTCTGTAATCCTCAACTTATAGTGGAATTTTTATAACTGGGCGAGACCCCATGGTTTTTTTCCCTTTTTTCCCTTTACGTTTTTTCCACGTAAAAACTTCTGGTGTCATTACATTTTGATTCTCTTTCAATTGTGTGTGTGCTGAATCCTCGCGCAAAGCTAAAACAATAATCCATTACTCTATCGCCGCGAATTTTCTAACAAGCATCAAGTGTGGTTAAAGGGGAAAAAGTAAATAAACATTCATAAATGTTGATTTCCCAACAAGGGTAATAATGATCTCTAATGTATAACTTAAATTATTACAAATTTAGGTGTTGTATGCTAGAAATGCTAAAACAAAGAAAATAACCAACCAATTATACATCCTTCCCCACTTTTTGTCATCATTGCCATTGCTTGTCACCTAAATTTCAGTTGTCATCTAGAGGTAAGTCAACAATTAAGAGAGATAACTTAATGAATAATGGCTTCGCGCAATTTTAATATTTTCAAAGGACGAATATGAGAGGAGGTGTGAGTTGAGTTGGTGTATATTGATCGTCGACTCAATGTGTGAGACTATTCAAATGTATATCGATTGTAGCTCAATATACGAGACTATTTAATGAAGGATTAACATTAAGTTTTTGTATATTATAAACTTTATGTTGGTGTAGCATGAATTTTTGTCTTAGTGTTTCATAAAAGTTTTCATATGACATGTAAGATTTTTATGTAAGAATCTAGAAAAAGAAAAGAATCACTTTGTCTAGGAAAGTTAAAACAATCAATTATATAAGTTAATGTTTACAATAAGGGAAAATACAATTACATAACCTCTAAGGTATATAATTCTTAATATTTATACATCTCTACTAAAGGCAGATATCGTATATTTGTATGTAGAATTTGTGAGGTTAATAAGATAAATGTCTTGATATAGGTGGACGACTTAGATGCATTTGATTGTTATCAACTCTCGCTGATGATATAAGACTCTTAAATTTATCTCATTCCATAAATTTAAGTTTCTATGATTTCTATATGCTTTTATCAATTTTAATAAAAATTGAAATTAATATTGACCTATAATTCCTAAACTAGTTTACAATTATAGAAAAATTCTTTAATTGTGGGTTGATCTATGAACTTATGGAATGAGAGGCTCAAAGACATTCAATAAAATTTTTTAACATATTTTTTATTTTTCATCAACCTAATCCTTAACTACCTTAATCTATGATGAGAAGGTTAAAATTGAGTCTCTTTGATCAATTACACATTGATTGGGTCGAGATCTATACCATGTGTTCACCACATTAAGTTCAAAGTGATATGTCCTTATATCATCATTATCTTTTAAGGTAAAAGATATGACTTCATTGAGAAAGCATTAGTTTAGATAAAGAATATATTTACTGCTGACATTTGCTTGAGAATTTTTAATAAATTCTAATAGATATACAAAAAGCATTGGAAAAACAAATAAACAATATCATTATCTTACCATATAAAAAGATAATAGAGCGGAGTAGTTACCCAATTATTATCATGTTAAAAACATAATGTTGTTGAGTACTAGAAAATTCATGGAAATTATGATAGTTTAATGTTTTAGCATAACACAAAGTTCTAATACATACATAAATAATAAAAAAAAACAGCGGGAAGTGACTTTATATTTTTTACATGAAAAAACCCTGGAAAGAAAAAAAAAAATTATGCGGTATGACTCAGTCAAAATCATTAACTATTAAATCAAGAGTACATATGCCCACTATTCACTGATTTAGGAAAGATTGGATAATACAAAATGACGATCATAACTTTATAATAATATTTTGGCTATGATAATCATAATGAAGTTACAAAAATTATAATTTGTGGCTTTAAAAGCAATATTTGGCCACAAAAGTTGTAGTTGTTGGTCGTTGACAATGGTTAGTGTTGAATTATTGGCAGTCAAAACTATAGTTGGTGGTGGTTGACAAAAGCTAGCGGTCGACGATGATACTTGGTAGTCGATGGTGACCTTTATTGATCGATGATGAACTCTGGTGGTAAACTGTTCTCTTGAGTGACCAGTAAAAGTTGTTGGAACTTTTAGGGTCAAACTTTCATATTCAGCTCGCTCTTCTCTTCTTCTCTCCTCTAAATTGAAGCTTGGGAGTTTATATATAGTTTTTGGGTGGGGAAATTTGGTAAAATTTTACCAATCTCTCAAAACACTCCATCGGTCGATCCACATTGATTCTCTTAATCATATGTAATTTTATTAAGATGTAAGTGCCTTAATGGCATAAAAATTGAATAATCATCGAGTTGTCGGATTACTCTTGTAGAGATGCTCAATTTGACTATAAACATAATTTTAAGGTTTTTTAACCTTTAAATTGATGCACCAGATTTTCTAAGTGTTTGATCTAGGCTGATTTGAGCTCAAATTAGATCACTTTCAGTGTCATTGAGCTGAATAGTAGAGGCGCTCAATTTAACTAAAAATTTGCTTAAATCATGACTCAGATGATATTGAAACTAAATTCATAATGTTTCTAGCTTAAAATGCATCGAGATTCGAGCTTGATAAAATTTATTAATGACACATAAAATGTAAACATCCTCTTAATGCCAAGATTAGAGTTTTCCCCAATATTATCTTGTTTCCCATGTACTAATGCATTAATTATTAGCACTATGTAAAGGTTGTAGTCGGGATTGTTATAGTATTTACTAGTTACCTACAAAATTAACACATTAATGATTGAAAAAAAGGAAGAAATACATAGTTATAATCATGCATAAGACATTTGCATGAATAACATTATTTTATTATGTTTTTGGTTCTTTTTAAACTTGGAATCACTAGTTTATCTATTTGTTGTCATATAATTCTCTTTTCCACACAACCAACCTTTTTAGATTGTAAAAACGATTCAGAGAAAGTGAGGGATTAAAAAATGTCAATACATGAAAATATATAGATAAACAAATTAAAATTAATGTGGATAACTTATGTAAGATATACTTTGTGTGATAAGTTAAGATTATATGTACAAAACAAGATCAAACCAAAATATCTTGAAACACAAATCCACGAAGAGAAGACCCTATGTAAGAAATCCAAAACTAGAGAACTAAAATTAAATTTTGTTATGGGAGAAAGCAATTTCTAAGGAAACATGTCCCTTCGGTTAATTACATCTTGGGTGATAACCACTCTCGATAATAAGAACCCTACTTAATATTTTTGTGATAGCTAGTGATAGGTGTATCAAAAGCCTACGATTACCTCAACTGGGAACATTTCAGTGCTTCAAAGCCTATACCGAGCTAGAAGTATAGAGGGTGAGTCCCTTACATCCCAAGTAGATAATGCCTAATCGATAAATGAGGCTTATGAGTTAACTAGGTCATCAAGTAAGATCATCCCACCACTATGAGACCATCTTGGGTCATAATGATAGTGGGTGAATTACCATATCCCAAATGGGTAATGGCCTGTCAACAAATTGGGGCCACTAGATGACATCAATGAGATGTCAAAAGATGTTTATGATCAAAAGACATTTACCATGAAAAGGTAAGAAGAATCTAATCGGATAGAGATAATAGAGTCAGGACTCCATGCATTATTCATCTGAAGTAATTGAGATTCTAAGTCTACCTGGTAATGTATTTAGAAGACCCAAATTGATTAGAGACCTTTTATAAACAACTTATATATTATATTGTCCAATGAATCTTGGTAGCTATAAATTTAAAGGAAAGAAACTTCTAAACCCTTTGGACCTATAAAGGTGAAATTCATAGGAGTATATTACCAGCAGTCTGCATTCCAAATAGTTACATAATCAATATTTATGATGAAGGAAATTGCATCCCTCTATACTAAGACCACCATGATTTTGTAAGGCCCTTTTGCATTGTGTCCTTCATGAGCCGAAGTAACATCCTGTTTGGAAAAGAGATCGATGTTGTTGGCCTTGGGGAATTCAGAGAATCTGTCGAGATTCCGCTACCGATGGGTTTAGTACTAGTTCTAAAGGGAAATGGAGGAGACCTAGAGGAGCACTGCATTCCAGGAGTACGACATCGCAGACTGTTTGTGACATTCAGAAGAATGGATGATAGTAAAGTACCGTATGGGTTCCGTCCAGATCCAGAGTTGGAGGAGTTGCGCCTGTATGAGCTATGAGATGGTTGCACCTCGAAGTACATGTAAAAGAAATCCTTGTCCTGGAGTGTGGCTTAGTAAGTCAGCTTGATCAGGAGCTCACCCCACATAGGACAGACAAGCAGTTAGTGGAAACTTTTGTACTGCGTCTTGATTTAGCAGATATGATGTCAAATGTATCAGATGTGTTCAATTTATGATATGTATGCATCATATGATGTTTCAAATATATTCAACATGTTGTCTATTTGATGCTTTAGCATGTATTCAGTCTGTAACACTTGTTTGAAGCAGATTAATAAAATTTCTTTCATATTTTAACATCTTTGTAAAATTGCCCTTTTTGTGCCATTAAATAGGAGCTGTGGAACCATACATTGGTTTTGAATTATAAAGAACAAAGAAAAGTACATCGAATGTCTGATATTAAAATTTAAAATTGTTTTTAAAAATCAACTAATGAAAATTAAATTTTGAAAAAATATACTTTGATAATTAAGTGTGATAAAGACAACAAGAAAATGTACTTTGATAATTAAGTGTGATAAAGACAACAAGAAAAAAAAATGATAAATTTGTTGAGTTTGTTTCTCTCGAGTTTGAGGTTTCTTACTCTTTTATTTCGCAACACTACTATCCTTGTCTGCACTAATTTCTTCACATCCCCGCAAAGTTTCACACTCTGCACAAATCCTTAAAAAATTTCCTAACCAATGTCAATCTTCACATGCCACATATCTATGAGCTCAACACCATAAACTCTCTACACTATTTTCATGTTGTTCTGGGGGTCAGTACTGAGATTGTGATTCCCTCTTGCTACCTCTTGAGTTGGATGTGAGTCATAGAGCTTTCCTTCCCAACTCAGTGATATGTTTTTTATCAGCTCTTGAGTTAGATGTGAGTCATCCGACTTTCCTTCTCAATTTAATCTTTTTGCTTCTTCTTAGGTTGGATGTGAGCCATCGAGCTTTCCTTCCCAATGTAGAGATATATTTCTGATCAACTCTTGAGTTGGATATGAGTCATCAGGATTTTCTTCTCAATCTGATTTTTATGCTGCCTCTTGGGTTGGATTTGAGTGACCGACTTCTTTTTGTAATCGACAAATACAAGAATTTGATGACGCTACTAAAAGATTTAATTTTCCAGCAACAGTGTCCAAAGAGTTGATCGTGACTTTAAAGATGTGTCTAATTTGATTAAGTTGTATAATTATAATATTCAATAATATTAAAGTCGAATTTGTCAACGCAAGTATACGTATCGCTCAAGTAATATAGGGCTTTAATGGAGTCCTTAATATCGATCCCACACAGAGTGTTTTAGAATCACGGGAACTAAGATTTTAAAAAACTATACT
>NW_018221316.1:15903-16241 GCF_001263595.1 Phalaenopsis equestris
AGTAGCAAGGAGGAAGAAATCTCTCACTTTCCCTCCACTCTTACAATCTCTCAAAGAAATCCTCACAATTGTTACACACTAATGGAACCTCTCTAACCTCCAGGACCTCTAGCACACTATCTCCCCTGTCTATTTTTCTGCCAATATGTTCTTTTAAAGTTGTAGATAAGTTTTCTCAAGAGTTACCTAAACATCCCTTCAAAATTTGGCCTTATCTAAAGCTTGAGTAGGCATAACCGTCGATCTCGCCATCGGCAGCCTCGAGGACACCGTCGGCGGGCTTATATAGAATTTTTGTCCTGTAGTCTCGAGAAAATCTCACCGTCGACGGGGCTGTG
>NW_018221316.1:16468-16980 GCF_001263595.1 Phalaenopsis equestris
TAGTAAAGTTTTAATTCAGAAATACAATAAGTTTGATTTAAATAAATATCATAGTGAGATTTTAAAAAAAAAATCAAGTAATTGAATTAATTCTATAGCCACAGATTATCTAGTCATCAAGTTTAAGAGTTATAGTCTTCTATTTATTTCAAGAATATTTATATGTTGTAATATTAAGTCACTTAGAATATTCAAAAGATAGGAACTTCATGAGAACTCTACTACTAAAAGATCTATTCCATAAATATAAGTTCAGAAATGTATTTAGGTTTTCCCTTTAGGTAGGTCCAGTGAAGCCAATTTTTTATTAGGCATATCCTCAAGCTTCTTCTCACTTCCGTAATTTTTTTCTTTCTTTATTTTCTTTTTTTTTTTTCATTTTGATTGCTTTCAATCCTATATATTTTTCTTTTCTTTTCAGGGATTGTTTTCAATCCTTTCTTTTTCCTTTTTCAAGTGAGGATTACTATATCTGGATAGCCTTTAATGATTTTGAACTTCACTTTTCTTTC
>NW_018221316.1:17288-20469 GCF_001263595.1 Phalaenopsis equestris
GAAATCATATAAATAATTTTTGAAAATATTGAAATAGATGACATCTAATAGTTAATATTTTTCTTCCCTCCCCCAAACTTAAATTTTTAAATATGAAATAATACAGGTGGAAAGAAAAACTATAAATATAAATCATACCTCAGTATTGTAGGCATTGTTATTATTCTGAAATTTCTGCAGGCCTTCTCAAATTTTTACTTCACCTGGTCAGTAATATTAGGAACTTTCTACACATATAAATCATGAAAGGAATTTCTGGGTAATGAAATTTTGAAATAAGTATAAAACTGAAACATTAAATAAGCACAACATATCCTAACAAACAAAATACTACACAATTAAAACTAAACTGCAAAACGAAATATTACAATCCACAATTCTAATCAACATTTATTAAACTACACATGCATATTTAACTATAACCCTAACTTTATAACAATTAAAATCATTCAAGTGCAATGAAATAATAAAAATGAAAGTTCAAATACACAAACATCTATTTTTATTAAAAAAAGATTACATAAAATAAAAAAAATACAAACATAAGTACATCAACTTCATTCTATATCAAAATTCCAAACTATATATTCATCTCCTTGATCAGCAAGTGGATTGGGTTGATACTGAGTATATTGAGGGCACTCAGGAAATGTAACACCAGGCTCACCTCTGTAGTATCGGGCCTGAGCTTCATAATTGGCTACCTCAAAATTTGAATGCCTCTGAAGGTACCCACTATCATAATTGTGTCGACGTTCTAAAACTCTAATTCTTTTATTTATCAATTCTCTGCTCTTTTGTTGCAAGGTCAACTCATTCATTAAATCAGAGAGGGTAGGGGAAGTAGAAGGTAGAAGGTCATAACTTGTAGAGGGGACTTCTCTACTAGTAGAAGGTTCTTGACTTCTACTCCCTGTTCTCCATTTCTCATGTGATTCATAAGTCTTTAAATTGGCTTTAATAATGGGTTTCATAGGGTAAACCCATTCTTCATCATCTCTAGCTTCCACTCCAGAAAGTTGGCAAAGTGCATAAATAAGGCCAGGATGTCCTAGTCCTCCACTAGTCTCACTCCTCACCGTAGTCCATATATTCTAAAAATTATTCTCCCCACATTTATAGTTTTATTATTTTGAATACAGAAATTCAGAATAGCTCTATCTCTAGTTACCTCACTATGGTGATTGGTTGGTAATAGAGTAGAGGAAATAAAATAGTGCCACGCCTTAGAGGTGGCATTCAACATAAAAGTAGAAAAAATTACATGTTCTCACTGCTTTATATTCCATGTTCCTTTCCCATCAGTGAGAAAGTTGATCACGTCATTAAGGGGGCCTTCCATCGTACTAAAGGATTCATAGTGGTAGCTATAAGAGTCTGGGACTTTGTAAAAAGTGTTGATGCGGGGGCAGTAAACTCAACAGGAAATCCACACACTTGAACGATTCCATCCTCATAATAGATTACATTGGCGCAGAACTCCTTTACAACATTTACATCAACTTTATTGATGGGGTAACAAAAGTTTTCCCACCTCCGCTCGACAATAACTCGTTCAATTTCTCCTCCCGGGCTTTCAAAAACTTGATCTTGTATACACTTCTTTCCTTTAAATATCGAAGTAAATTTTATTTGAGCCATCACATTGAAGAAGCGAGACTCGTCGAACTCAACCCGTCGCTTTTATCATGGAGCCATTTCAATCTTCTCCTTTGTTGTGGAGCCATTTCAATCTAATCAAATTATAGAAAAATTCCAAAAATTACTTCAAATATGTAAATCATGGCTTCCAATAGTAATTTTAAGAGTTCAACAATAAGATCCATGAATTTCTTCCCAAATTTTCTTCACATTCCCAAATTTTTTGGATCTTCTCAATGTGGGAGAAATGAATGGTAAAAATCAAATATTTTTAGCTTGGAGTGAAGCTCTTACCTAAAGATGATCAAATCCGGTGTCAAAAAGCCTTGAAATTGCCTCCCAATCTAAGATCTTTAAAGCCCTAAGTCGGAAATGGCGTTTTTAGGAGGAAGGGGATAATGAATAGTGGCAGGTTGGTGGGGGACAAAGGGGTGACTGGTCAACATCGCGGTTAAAGGTGTTTTTCATGAGCTCGCCGTAGGCGGGGTCGATGGTGTCGTTGGCGCACTTAATTGGAATTTAAATCCGAAGTCTCGGGAAAATCCCGCCGTCGGCGGCGTCGAGGGTGTCGTCGGCGGGCCCGAGGGCGCCGTCGGTGGGCTCTATTGATTTGGTTCAATTCTCAGATTTTTTGCAATGTCAATTCCAAGCCTAAACGACATCTGTTTAATCATTTTAACCAAATTTTAAATAACTAAATGTACATAGCACATATAAACTTTCACAACACAAAACATCACATTTATATATAAATTCCAAGGGGTACAACATACGTTACGTAACACATCGTAACACATCTAAGTTTTGTATTGTATCAACCTCAATACATTAATTCAGCGTCGCAATCCAAGCCACAACACTCAAAACGCTGAAAACAAAACATCCTATGTTTAGTCTCAACTATACAGAGATCTATAAGCATAATTCTAAAGCAAAGCAAATACAAATTTCAAATCAAAATACATAGATAGACATATAAATAGTAATATAAATCTACTAATCCTCAGACTCAGTACTCGATTCTCCTCTGAGATCGCCCATTATTGCACCTGAATGAAGAGGTTGTTGAAGGGTCAGAATGGAAATTATTCAGTAGAATCCTCCACAATTAATTTCATCCTCTTCATCAGTCGTATCAAACTATCTTCTAAATGTCCAGAATGTTCAAAAAGCTCTTTCATCCTCCAGTCCAGATGATCGAAGAAATCAAAGATATTATTAATTGCATTCATGACATTTTGTACCTCCTTTTCCAATTTCTTGATTCGACACAGGATCACCAAAGACTTATCTGGGACTAAGGGTGGAACTGGCAGTGAATTCTGAGATGATTGATCAACTATCATGGCCATGTCATTTTCATCCTCAAATGATGGGAATCTTTTAGTTGGATCCAAAGGCTTCCAAGGCAGCAGTAATTTTTCCCAATTCTCAAAGAACACTTGGAACTGACTGCAATGTGAGAACAATGTGAGAAAGTTGTGGAGGGGTGTCCAAGTCCATAAGTTGATCCATGAACTATCAGGCTCAAAATTGACTT
>NW_018221316.1:20810-21616 GCF_001263595.1 Phalaenopsis equestris
CTCCTTGGTTGATTCCATGTAAATTTGCATAAAACTCTTTTACCACTGGAACCACCATGACGGTAGTAGTGTAGCACAACACTTCCCATCTTTGCCGCACTATTGTTTCTTTAATATTCGTTGTGGGATTATTCAATCCGCGATTCACGAATCCTCATTCTTTGATTAATCTTTTCTTCATCAACAACTTGTTGAAGATTCACTGCACTTCCGCACTAATAAACTTCCGTTGATTGAAAACTCACATTCTGGGATTACCAGGGGAATTTGACGTTATGGAAATGAAATTGGTAAAGTTTCACTTCATTTTTGGAGGGAAAATATGAATTAGATTTTGAATTTTAGAGTTTAAAAAGAGAATTCCCGCCCAAAAACCTTTAAAAACTGCCATTCAAACATAAGAAACCGTCATCTTACCAGTCTCGCCGTCGGCGGGGTCGAGGGCGCCGTCGGCGCGCTTCTCTATTAATTTTGTATGGACTCTAGGGAAAAAGCCGCTGTCGGCGGCGTCAAGGGCGCAGTCGGCGCCCAAGGCAAAATTTTTACAGTTTCGCTCTGCTCCAAATACGTTCCAATTTTTCTTCATAGAGCCAATTATTAAGATGTTTCAAGGGTAAATAAGAATAGTAGAGCTTAATACTACCATAAACTAACGATAATCTCAAATAAAAACTATTATAATTACTATAAAAATAAAGATAAATATGGGTTGCCTCCCATAAAGCGCATGGTTTAACGTCGTCAGCCCGACCTATTCAGGTGTTATTCAGGTTGACTGATCATTAAAACCTCTTTAAAATTTGGTC
>NW_018221316.1:23686-24351 GCF_001263595.1 Phalaenopsis equestris
TCTAACCATTTCAAAATTTCCTTTTTTACTACTTCTTTCGTTATCAGATTCAATCTCCTTTGTGGATCAACTCTTGGTTTATATTGTTCATCTAATATAATTCTGTGCATACAGATTGAAGGACTGATTCCCTTAATATCCGCTAAGGTCCAACCAAAAGCTTTCTTATATCTTTTTAATGTGTCTAATAGTCTTTGCTCTTGCAATTCTTTTAATTCCGAAGATATAATAACAGGTAATGTAAATTAGTCTCCCAAAAACACATACTTTAAATGGTTAGGCAATGTTTTCAACTTAAGTTCAGGTGGTTTTATAATTGATGGAAATAGATTCTTATCAGCATTTTTTGTATTATCCAACATCTCAAATCTTTCTTGAACATAATCTAATTCTTCCTTTTCTAATTCATCCAAAATAATTTCATCATTCTCTTCAATTTGTTGCTCATCTTTTTCAACATACTTTTCATCTTCAAAATATTCTTTAAAATGTTCATTCAGTAGATGTTCAATAATTTTCATGTGAAATCACTCATTATCTCTTTCAACAGCAGGGTATTTCATAGAACTCACAATGTTAAAAGTCACTTCTTAATCATTTACTCTCATAGTTAATTCTCCTTTTTGAACATCTATCATAGCTTTTCCAGTAGCTAAAAATGGTCT
>NW_018221316.1:24402-24893 GCF_001263595.1 Phalaenopsis equestris
AATGAAATCCACAGGAAAGATAAATTTGTCCACTTTTACTAACATATCTTCTATAACTCCCTTAGGATATGTAACTGAACGATCCGCCAACTGTAGAGTTACAGAAGTAGGTGAGACTTCTCCTAATCCTAAACTTTAAAAATTGAAAGAGGCATAAGATTAATGCTGGCTCCCAAGTCACATAAAGTTCTTCCATAAAATTTTTCACCGATAGCACACGATATAGTGAAGCTACCAGGATCTTTTAATTTTTCAGGAAGCTTTTTCTAAATAATTTCACTACACTCTTCTCTAAGTGCAATAATTTCGTTGTCCGTGAACTTCCTTTTCTTTTTCAGAATATCTTTCATAAATTTCTCATAATTTGGCATCTGCTCTAAAGCTTCTACAAAGGGAATGTTCACCGTTATCTTCTTAAGAATTTCTACAAATTTGGAAAATTGTTTATTTTGTTTATGTTGCTTCAATCTTTGAGGAAACGGTGGTGGAGG
>NW_018221316.1:24933-25774 GCF_001263595.1 Phalaenopsis equestris
TCATGATCCTTTTCTTTTTCGGTATCCACTTTCTCTTTTTCATTTTCTATTTCTTTTTGCACTTTTGTCTCTAATTCTTTTCCACTTCATAACCGAATTGCCTTGATTTGTTCTTTTCCTTAATCTTTAGGATTTGGTTCCACAGTACTTGGAAAAGTTCCTAATGTTCTTTTACTAAGCGCAGTAGCAATATGCCCTAACTGGTTTTCAATATTCTTAATAGCAGTTCCTTGATGTTGTAATTGATTTCCTTGATTATGCAATTGTTGACCCATATTTAATATTAGCTCTTACATAGATAACTTCGTCTCCTTAATTTGAGTATTACTGTTAAATTCTGGAGGATAAGAAGGTCTATAGTTAACATTTCTCTGGTTGGATGAATTTCCTTATGGGTTCACTGAGTTGTTTGCCCATTGTTGATTTGTAGAAGAATTGTTATTCTAATTGAAATTTGGATGATTCTTCCAACCTGAGTTATAATAGTTAGAATATGAGTTATTGGGTCTATTATTAACTGTATTTAAGTATCATATAATTGTTGAGAATTGATCATTTGTCCCACTGAATTTTCCTCAGTCACATGCGGTGTGAATTATGGATACTAGCTATTCTTTTAGGATTTAGCCGCTCAGAGGGTCATTAAAAATTGTTGATAGCCATCTCTTCTATTAATGAATAAGCCTCACCAATAGGTTTTGACATTAAAGAACCACCAGCTGCAACATCTATAATCGATCTAAGAGATCCCACTAGTCCATTATAAAAAGTTTGAATTATTAACCAATCTGGTAACAAATGGTGAGGACAGTTCCTAAGAAGATCTTTAAATCTCTCCCAA
>NW_018221316.1:26145-27057 GCF_001263595.1 Phalaenopsis equestris
CAGCTACATCAGGATTTTGGATAGATAAGTGAATCTCATCTGCTGTAGGATTTGCATAATCTCTTAAGGGTCTAGGTTGGTGCTCCTTTTCTATTCTATGATTGTTCAGGTTGTTTTCCATTGTATCAGAATTTTTAGGTTCTCTTCTTGGTTTTCTAATCCTTCTAACAATGCGTTCTAATTCCAAATCGTAGGGTATAAGATTTTCAGGTCCAAATTTATGCAAACAATTTGAAATTAGTACTCAGTAATATAATTAACTAAATACAAAAATTTTCTAATAATCTTAATTTATCCGTTACCCTAATCGTAATTTGACTCACTCACTCAATCACTCCCCGGCAACGGCGCCAAAAACTTGACATCGACTTTTATCGCCAAAAACTTGATTGACTTCTTTTTGAAATTGACAAATACAAGAATTTGATGAAGTTACTAGAAGATTTAATTTTCCAGCAACAGTGTCCAAAAACTTGATCGCGGATTTATAGATGTATCTGATTTGATTAAGTTGTATAATTATAATATTCAATAATATTAAAGTCAAATTTGTCAACACAAGTATACGTATCGCTCAAGTAATATAGGACTCTAATGAAGTCTTAAATATCGATCCCACAGGGAGTGTTTTAGAATTACGGACTAAGACTTATAGAAAAGCAAGACTTTAATCACAACAATGACGTTCAATTTGCTTATCTTTCACTAATAGACAATTGAAATAAATAGATAATTTTAATAACTAATAAATAACTAATGATATAAAGTAGGGTTTGATTATGATATTCAATATATAAAAAAATATCATTCTCCTTGTCAAGAAATTATAGTGAATGGATAAAATGAATTAGTTCAATTTATATTGTGCCAAATAGGAGCATACATATTCTTTACCCTTTGGTCCAGGCATAA
>NW_018221316.1:27483-40122 GCF_001263595.1 Phalaenopsis equestris
TCTAGCACACTATCTCCCCCCTTTATCTTTTGGCCAAAATGTTATTTTAAAGTTGTAGATGAGCTTTCCCAAGAGTTGCCTAAGAATCCCTTCAAAATTTGGCCTTATCCAAAGCTTGAGTAGGCATAACCGTAGATCTCGCCGTCGGAGGCCTCGAGGGCGCCATCGGCAGGCTTCTAGAGAATTTTTGTCCTGTAGTCTCAGGAAAATCTCGCCGTCAGCGGCGTCGAGGGCTCCGTGGGCGGCCTAGTTCAAATTTTCACATTTTGGTCCTTTTCGCTCCAAATTTGCTCATTTTTGCATATTTTTGCTCCAATGACCTTAATTCCTTATTCCTGCAACAAAAAAATCAAAAATATCTTTCTTTAAAGTGCAATATAATAAAAAATAGTATAAAATAGGTATGGAAATCTCAACATATTTTCCTTTGGTTAGTGAGCCATCAAGCTTTTCGTCCCAACGTAGTGATATGTTTCTGATCAGCTCTTGAGTTGGATGAGAGTCATCGGGCTTTCATCGGGCTTTCCTTATCAATCTAATCTTTCTACTACATCTTGGGTTCAATACGAGTCATTGAGTTTTACTTACTAATGTAGTGATATGTTTCCGATCAGCTCTTGAGTTGCATGTGAGTCATTGGACTTTCCTTCTGAATCTGGTTTTTCTGCTACCTCTTGGGTTGGATGTGAGTCATCGAGCTTTCCTTCCTAACATAGTGATATGTTTCTGATCAGCTCTTGCGTTGGACGTGAGCCATTAGGCTATTCTCCTTAATTTGATCTTTATGCTGCCTCTTGGGTTGGATATGAATCATCAAGCTTTCCTTCCCAATGTAATGATATGTTTCTAATTAGCTCTTGAGTTGGATGTGAGTCATCTAGCTTTCCTTCTCAATTTGGTCTTTCTGGTACCTCTTGGGTTGGACGTTAGTCAACAAGCTTTCCTTCCCAATGTAGTGATATGTTTCCAATTAGCTCTTGTGTTGGATGTGAGTCATCAGGCTAACCTTCTCAATCTGATCATTCTGCTGCCTCTTGGGCTGGATGTGAGTCATCAAACTTTCCTTCCCAACGTAGTGATATATTCCCGATCAGCTCTTGAGTTGGATGTGAGTCATCGGGTTTTACTTCTTGATCTAATCTTTCTACTACCTCTTGGGTTGGACGTGAGTCATCAAGCTTTCCTTCCCAACGTAGTGATATATTTTTTATCAGCTCTTGAGTTGGAAGCTCTTGAGTTGGAAGCTCTTGAGTTGGATGTGAGTCATCGCGCTTTCCTTCACAATCTGGTCTTTCTGCTTCCTCTTGGGTTGGATGTGAGTCATCGAGCTTTCCTCCTAACGTAGTGATATGTTTCTAATCAGCTCTTGAGTTGGATGTGAGTTATCAGGCTTTCCTTCTCAATTTGATCTTTCTGCTGCCTCTTGGGTTTGATCAGAGTCATCAAGCTTTCCTTCCTAACGTAGTGATATGTTTCTGATAAGCTCTTGAGTTGGATGTGAGCCATCGGACTTTCCTTCTCAATCTAGTCTTTATGCTACCTCTTGGGTTGGATGCGAGTCATCAAGTTTTTCTTCCCAATGTAGTGATATGCTTTCGATCAGCTCTTGAGTTGGATGTCAGTCATCGGGCTTTCATTCTCAAATTGATCTTTCTGCTACCTCTTGGGTTGGATATGACTCATCAAGCTTTCCTTCCCAACATAGTATATGTTTTTGATCAGCTCTTGAGTTAGATGTGAGCCATCAAACTTTCATTCTCAATTTGTTCTTTCTGCTACCTCTTGGGTTGGATGTGAGTCATCGAGCTTTCCTTCCTAACGTAGTGATATGTTTCCAATCAGCTCTTGAGTTGGAGGTGAGTCATCATGCTTTCCTTCTTAATCTGGTCTTTCTGGAACCTCTTAGGTTGGATGTGAGCCCTTGAGCTTTTCCTCCTAGTGTGACATAATTTCCTCGAGATAGGTTTAAGACCACCTTAAATGGATTATGGCATCTGATTCTCAACTCAATTTTCTTGAGATAGGTTTAAGGCCATGTTAAATGGAGTATGACATCCAATTCTCATTCCAAAATTGATACCCAAATTTCAATTTCCATTTCGGGGTCAGCACCTAAATAATGATTCCCATTCTCCGAAGCCCATCCTCCGAAGCACCTGAAACTTGATAGTTTGAAATCCACCTTCTAATCCCCAATGAGAGTTTTGAATCCTCAAGTTTGCTTGAGTATTCTCTTGCTAATTCCCCAGCAGAGACAACTATCACTCAATTCTATATTTCGTTCTAAGTTTGTTGACTCAGAAGTATGTGTTGGTTTTATTTATCTCATTGGTCAACACTAATATGTGCGGTGTGCTTGCCCGACACACGCAACCTATTGGGGGTCCATTTATTGACCTCACTTTTGGTTAAGGTCTAGTTTTTCCTCTTTAGTAGCCTAGGGCTAGCCATAGGACTTTCCTGTTGACTATTCCTAAAAGGCTAGAAAGGAACCCTCACCATTAGAATTTCTAAGCTCTTATTTAATCAACTTGAAGTTCCACATATTGGTCCTAACCTCTAGCACTTAGTAGGTGGGGTCAATATGGGGGAGCTCAAGGTGAGTCTCCATAGGACTGCTTGGCCTTAGGGTCACCCTTTTGTGGTGTGGACTTGGTGAGTCTCATGCACACACTTGCACATTACACTTCCACTCACAACCTTAAACCCAAGCCTACTTGATGTTGATCCCTCAACCCCTTGGGAGAATCATGTAGATAGTCCCCTAGACCCACTAGCCGTAGGCTAGGGTTTAGCTAAGACCCATACATGAAGGACCCAAAGTAGGGAATTCTGTTATTCCATAACTCAAGTAGGGTGATTGACACCCCAATTTTACCAAATTACCAAACTTAGCCTTTTGCCCTCAAATCTACCCAATTTACCAAATTGCCCTTGAAACCCCAAAATTGGCCAAATATCACAAAATTACCCAAAGCACCCAAATTGTTCAAAAATCATTTCAAAACTCCCAAATTGCCCAAAACACCACAAAATTTACAAAATTTCCAAATACTCATGATGACTTAAATTGTCCTAAAACCTTCAAAATCACTTAAAATGTCCTCAAAAGCAATTTGAACCCTTCCATTGAGCTCAATTTGACCAATTTGAACTATTTTGATCAAAAGCCCCAAATTGCCTTTAAAGGCCAAATTGCCCCAATTCACCCCCAATATCTACCAATTGGATCCCAATTTTCCACAATTTCAATTCTAAACTCAAATTCATCATGTTCATGCTTGATTAAAACCAAATTTAAGCCCATTTGATCCACATTAGAATTCAATTTAAACCTAAATAAAAAGCCCTAATTTGACCCAAAACCAAAATCTCACTCAATTGAACCACCAAATCTATTCAATTGCCCCAATTTTGTATCATGAACTCTTTAAAACATTACCACACATCAAATTAAACCTTCAATTGGCGTTGTTCAAGCGTCAATTTCACTCAAAATTAACTTGGACCAAAACCCTTAATTTTGCCCCAATTGACCATGTCTCTAAATTTAAGCAAATTGAACCCCATAACTCTAAAATTTCCACTCAATTGATATCCAAAACTCTTCATGAAAATCTTGAAGAATAATTTGAACCATCAATTTGGCCTTGGCCAAACTCTAGCCCAACTCAAATACAAGTCTAACCCAAATGCCCAAAATTGACCAAATAACCAAAATCCTTCAAAATAAACCTCCAAATACATTCAAAATCACTCCAAATCTTTTCTAAACTCATTGTTACAATCATCTACACCATTTTGATTAATCAATTGGGTTTCATGTCATGAATAGTCCAACCTAGCCCAAATTTAACCCAAAATTGACACATGACCCAAATGTGACCAAACCTAGCCAAAGTGGTCAACCTATGACCACTACAACCACCAAGTGGAGTCTGGTGACTAGGTTGGATCCATATAGCCCACCCTATGTGAGCCATGGACCAAAGGATCCCTAAATTAAGGGATTCCTTTTCTAAAATACTTAAACAAAGGAGATCTTTGCCAAAACTAATCACCAACCCAAATTAATTGTTGTGATAGATTCTCGTGTCGTTCCCGAGCCACCTGAGCACCCCCTGCCCTGGTCAGCCACGTGTCGTTCTCGAGCCACCTGAGCACCCCCTGCCCTGGTCAGCCACCCTAGTCACCAGAAGAGCCAGAATTGAGAGCCCTCATGCCTCAATCTAAACCCAATTGCACCCATGCAAGTTGGCCAACCCTGATTGGTCTTTGGCACTTTGCAGCCCTCCACATAAGCTACTAATTGCACCTATTAATTGGCCCTGAGCTCCACCCCAGGCCCTTCTATTTAAACCACCTCCTCCATGGACAAATTATGAAATAATAAATTTCCTTGGGGAGACTCTGTCCAATTTCTTCTAGACACTCTCCAAGAACTCTTAAGTTCAAGCCCACCATTTTCCCCCTCTGGATCTCTCTGTGATAGCTCAATTTTGAGTTCAAAACTCAGGAAAAACCAGGACATATTTCCTCATACCTCCATAGTCCACCAAAGTTCAAACTTGCACACACCATCCCTTGAGTGAGAGGAGTTGATTCCTCACAAAAGCCCCATCACATAGAGCCTTTAGCATAGTCCTAGACCAACGCTTGAAATCCACTTTGATCAAAATCATACATAGACATTTCACCACAACTTAGGGCTTCATCTGGAGGTTCATTGAACTCATTTGAAGCTACTACAACCATCTGCTTGAGGCCTACCCTCTAAGACAAAGTTATTGAACTCTCACCTTAACCTTAAACCAAGCTTAATTTGATTCTTCAAACGTATTACTGTATTTCATGCTCGATCAACCGTATAGATAGGTGTGTCTTGAGTAGATGAAGTGTCTTGAGTAGATGAAGGATGAAGGTGTAGGAACAAACCCAAAGTGATTTGGTTAACTCTAGCTTGAGATCTTAAGGCTTTAGTGTGGATGGCTTCCGAGTTAGGTCATTTGGGGACGATGAATAGAGGAGAATAATGTTTTAGTTCGATGAACAAATCTTAAGGCTTTAGTCCGATCACGCGTGTATCGTTTGAACAATTGAGATCCCGTTAGACAAGCGGATGGAATGATAAGGCGGGACACGTGGCAACTAAGTCACAAGGCGGCGTCAAATAGTGAAGCGCCGCGTGGCCATTCGGAGCAGCCGTAGGTTGAGCTGGATAAGTAGAAAAATCTAGATTTTTCTGATTTATTTAAATGCCAAATCTTTAAAAATTCATATCTTTTCATAGAAATATCATAAAAATAAATTTAAAATACCCTCTTTCTTAGTGAACAGAGGAGAATAATGTAGAATAAAAATAAAAATTATTTGTTGACTCTTTAATTTTTAATTAATTAAATACTCTCTAGGGTATTTCAATTCATTATGACTAGGCCTTGCTCACCATAGCTTGTAATTTTTATAGTTTGTTCCATAATAGAGGCTATGTTCTTTGATTTTTCTAAGGTTAGAGGATATCTCTGTGCCTCTAACCGTAATTTTCAAGCTAAGATGGCTATTTTAACTTAATTTAATTACATGAATTGAAATATCACTTGGAAAATATATAGGATAAATTTTAGTAGGTTTTATGGGGTCTGAGAAACTTAGGAAAAATATCATGCTAGTTTGAATAATTTTGTACATTTCTGTATTTAATTAAGTGTGCATATCAATAATTTTGTACATTTCTGTATTTAATTAAGTGTGCATATCAATAATTTTGTACATTTCTGTATTTAATTAAGTGTGCATATCAATAATTTTGTACATTTCTGTATTTAATTAAGTGTGTATATCTTGTATTAATTTATTTAAATTAAATATTATTCAAAAATTGAAAAAATCATTTTCACATTGTGTGTAAAAATCATGTTAATTCACAGCAAAAATTTAAAAATTATTTGATTAAGTTTAGGCACTAAAGTTGATTTTTCAAGAAATATTATATTTTTATACAAAAAATAATTATATTAAATAAAATACACTAAGGAAAATTATGAAAAGTAGTTTTGTGTGTTCCTTGTAATCAAGAGCACTTAGTAAAAATAAAAGTTATTTTTGATAAAATACTTGTTTTTTAACTATATTTTAAATTAAGAATAATTTAAAATTCTAAATTCCAAAAATATTTCAAAATGTTCTTAATAGTTCTCTAATCACTTAGGACTCATTAAAATATTTTTTCTAATTTTTTTAAGTTAAAAATAAATTTTTAAAAGCCTAAAAATGTATTTTCTTATTTTCCTCATTGAAATAGTTATAATAAATAAATTAAAAATCTAAAAATATAAAATTTAATTCTCTGAGTTCTTTGAACTCAGAAGGGTTTCATAAAAATATAGAAATAATTTATGTAATTAAATTTTATTATCTGAGTGATTAATACATTCTTTTGAAATTAATAAATAATTAATAATTAAAATTTAATTCAAAAAATTATGCAATTTTGCCTAAGTGTTTCTCTGACCTAATTGAACATCTAATAATTTTTTTGTAAATCGAAAACTTTATTTTGATTGATTAAATGAATTAATTTTGAAAATATTATTTTCTAAATTAGAATGATCATTTTAATTAAAATAAAATTTGTAAACCACATTTTCTCCTATGACGTTTTAATTGCCCCTTAGGCAGGGTACTATAAAAATTTTAAAGTCACTTGAGTTATGCATAATGAGTTCTGAGATGGAGAGCCCCAAGCACAAAGTGGTAATTTTAGATTTTGGTGTCTTAATCAAAATTTAGGATTAACCAAAAGGAAAATTGGTGATTTTGATCCTAATGAATATGTTTGGATGATTGAAACATAATGGGTAAAAGCAGAAACCAACTTGCCACATTTCCATAATAAGAATAAAATTATAATTGGTTAAATTATCAAGATTTGGAAGTTAATCAAAATCAAATGATTCTTAAGTAATGGGCTTAAGTTAGGGAGATGATATTTCACTTATGTTAAGTCCACAATTAATGGTGATATGATCCTTTAATTAGGATACACACCACCTCATTTAAGCTAAGTAAATTTAGAAGAAAATAGTGACACCAGAATGAGGGAACCGTTGTATCCTAACCGGTGTCGCTTTAATCAACTTTAACCCCCCTCTGATTGAACTTTAATTGTCACTTAAACCTTTAAAACTTAGACTTTAGGACTGCTGCTTTGTCGAAGAGCCTGGAGCTAACTTTGTGGGTAGCCTTACAACACGAGGATCTACAACAACATGAGGATCTGCAACATTCGAAGAGCCTGGAGCTAACTTTGTGGGTAGCCTTCTACTACAACACGAGGATCTACAACGACATGAGGATCTGCAACAACACATATTTCCTTAGAACTAAACAACAAGTCATAGGATTTTGAGGTCATCCGCCTAGTGCGACATAAATCCGCCTAGTGCGACATAAATCCTAGTGCGACATAAATCCTCAACTTCTCTTTAGGCCTTTGTATGACTATGCTATACAATGTAAGCCTCAAATCACCATAGGATTTCGAGATTGTCATTCATTACGACCTAAATCCTCACATCTTTCAGACTATTTGTGTGATATTCTTGCATGAATGTAAGTCCTAATTAATAAAATTAGCAAGGTGAAACATTTAAATGATCCTTCTCAAAAATGAAGCCGAACCATATGATAGCTTGGGAAGTTACTGAGGTTCTCTTCAGAATCTATGACATCCTCTAGTTCTTTTTCCTTTAGATTCCAAAAAAATGTTCTAAATTTGAGTCATTCACCTTTCACACATCTTTGTCTGATCTTTTGAAAAGTCATATCCTTTGAAATCCTTGAAGACAATATCCCCTGATTTTTAACGAGAGTTTTACGAGAGTTTTCTTAGGTGGAGTTTTCTCACGTAACTTAGGTTAACTTAGATGTAATTAACTATAGGGACTTGCTTTTAAAGAAAAATTTTAAGAACCCAGCTTAATATAAACCCTATTTAATTTTTTATATTAAATAATGAAACTTGTTGGTCATTATAAGAATGGTTTTTTGCAGACTTAAACGGATATCATAAATTTTTTAGTTTATTTAATCGAGCCTTACCAATAAGTAGTGTGCCTAACCTTCAGGATAGATGCATTGCTTGCGGTATTATACTCATTTATTTAAAGTATTGAGGATATGAGATTGGTTCGGTCTTGTATTTTTAAAATCTAAAATACAATTTTTTTCTAATTTATATATATATATATATAAATTAAATTAAACCGGGTGTCGGGATTCCTATTCTGGTGACTGATAACTTCCAATTTGGTGACCGATAGCTTATGGAGACTTCGTTGGGGACTAATTTCTCTCTCCATTTAAATCAGGGAATATTATCTTCATACATCAGTAATGAGTCCATGTCTCTTATGGATCAAATTACCCTTTTTCTGTTGGCATGCTTCACCTTTTTTTTTTTCTTGGGTAAGTACGGTCAAATTCTTCAGACTTTAGGACCAATCATCTTTGAATAGAGAGGTTCAGGAGTTAATTAGGAATTTTTCTCTTGTGTGGGGGTAGACCTTCAATAGGTGTGTTGGTGGGCTAGTTCCACCTGAGCATTGTGTGTTGTAAAGTTGGTCCCGCACTGAGTCTTAAACTTTACTTTTCTCTTTGTGTCCTTTTGAGTTTGGTTTGTTACTTTGCAAATTAAATCAAATTGTGTCGTGATGCACTTGCTCTTTAACATTTCTTATTTAATTAATTAAATCCTTCTACTTTCAAACTATTTCTACAAAATTTTAAAATCTTCACAAACTAAAAATTAAAATCAACACTTGCCCAGTCAACAGATCGGCCTTTGTTGATTTTTAGTGTTTGCACTAGAATTACAAAGTGTTGGCCAAATAACTAACCCCAGAGCTTTCTTTTTGAAGCTGTTGCAATGGAGTTTCCGATGCTCACTTTCTCCTACAACTTGCTAACTAGCCGAAATGCTTGTAATGTCACTGCCACCATCAAGTTTGGAGCTGGATTCGATGAACTTGAAGTCATTCTTGGAAAAGCCCCATTCATCATAATGAAACTTGCCGCTTCGGAAGTTCAGGAGCCTTCCGTTGAATTTAAACTGAGCTGTCCCAAGGATTTCCCTTCCTGCAAGAAGGTGAAAATTGCTGCTACTTGATACACCTAAATATATAGTGTTTTTATACACATTTTTATACATATTTTTTGAGATATTACACTTTAATGAAAGGTATTTGTATATTTTTCTTGTAGGTACAATCAATGATGAAAATACTAAAAGAGTGAAAAGGGTCAAATTTGGAGCAAAAATGAAGAAATGTGCAAAAATGAACTGGGGCGCCTAAGCGCCCAGGATTGGTGCCGATAATCCACGCCTAAGCGCCAAAGTTAGTTACGTGAAGAAATATTTAATCGAAGCAGAATTTTTAAAAAGTGTTTGATATAACCCTTGATAAAAATGTGGGAAATAGCCCATGTACACAAAAATTCATTCAATTGGCTTACGAGAGGCAACTTCTAGAAGATTTATTGAATGGAGACACCTTTTTGAAGAGACACAAAGACACCCCTTGGATTTTTATAAGAAAAGTCTTAGATTTTCCAAGAGAAGGGGTCGGAAGGGCCAGAAACCGCCCACCAAAGTTTACAACTGCCACCGCTACTGTTGCCGGCCACCTTTATTTTATTTTGAGTATTAGTTTGTATTGTGAGGGGAGGAAGAAAATTCAAAGGAACTTCAAGGCATTTGGTAAAGAAAATTTGAGATAAGTGCTATCTTTGTGACTACATTTGGCTTTTAATTTAGATTTCTTATTTTTGTGCTTGATTTATACTTTTAAACTCATGTGTGGTTGTGTTTTTTTTATGAATTTTGAGTAATTTTCTTTATCTTTTTCCTTAAAATGATAAGTGATTAATATTTAAAGGAGGATGTGTGAAGTATTAGTCTTCAACGTTGGAAGAAGTTGTGATGATTCAAGACCTTGCACTTCATTTATTTCTTGATTTGGCTAATTAAGATGTTAAAACCTATTGTGAGAACATATAAGATCTGAGATGGTATTGTCTCAGTCAACAAATGGTTGGAATCACATATTGATTTCATGAATGAGAATGTAGTTCATGGGGTTGAGTGAAAATAAATAGGGAAATGTATTTTTTCAAGGGTGTAGAATTAGAGGACTTTAGAGTGACAGGCTTAATCCCCCAATTTAATTTATAGTTTTAGGTTTTGATATGAGATGTTAGCCCCTAGTTGGCGGAGAAGAGAGAACTCTAGAGTGAGAGCTAATTTCTTCCCTCCCTAGCGACAACGACTTTATATATGCTCAAAAATATAAGAATTTGATACTGCTGCTAAAAGATTTAAATCCCTGGTAACGACGCCAAAAACTTGACAACAATTATAGATTTGATAAAAATGTGTATAAAATATTCAATAATTGCAAAATCACACTTATCAACACAAGTATACGTATTGGTCAAGTAATACAGGGCTCTAATGGAGTCCTGGATATCGATCCCAGAGGGAGTAATATTAGAGGCTGCGAACTTAAGATTTAGAAAATCAATACTTAATCACAACAACATAGTTAAAATTGCATATTTGTCACTAATAGGAAATTAAAGTAAAATTGTAATTTTAATAAACTCTCAATCAACTAATTCTACTAATAAAGTTTCCAATGTGAACTTCAATATATAAGAAAACATCCTTCACCTTGTCAAGAAATTTAAGTGAATGGATAAATTGAATCGATTCAAATTGTATTGTGCCAAATAGGAGCATACCTATTCTTTACCCTTTGGACCAGGCATAAAGAATATTAACTAATCCTATGCTTGGCTACTGAATCTGCGACTAGGCTGGGAGGATACCGGGTCTCACTTCGGAGCTCCCATGTTCCCCTCGCCTGAGGACTAACATCTACACTTCAGCACCCAGACGATGGGACCGAATTGAGGATTTTAGTCTGTCACTCTAAAATCTCCAATTCTACGCCCGATAATTTTTATTTCCCTATTTATTTGCACCCAACTTTTAAGGACTTTGACCTCCCTAAATCTTGGCTGTAATCCTCACTTTAGTTTTAAAACTCAACATATTTTAACAAATCAATTGGCCAGATTGAAAGTAAATTAAGATAAAAGATCATCACAACTTCTTTAACATTCTCATGGCACAACCAATTCAAATCACCATTTCACAAAATCTCAAGACAAGGAGAAAGACAGAGAAAACTACTCAGAACTCATAGAGAAGATACGACAAAACTTGAATTTCATATATAAAAGTAAAGTCATACAAACTACAATAAGTAAATACAACTTAGCTTAAATTCCTTCCCAAGTAACTCATCGAAGTAGCGGCAAGGAGTAAGAAATCTCTCACTTTCCTTCCACTCTTACATTCTCTCGAAGAATTCCTCACAATACCTAACCCTAAATTACACTGCCCTTGACACCCGTAGATTTCTCGACACTCTCTGGACACTATGGACTCCCCTTTTTCGGCCTCCAAAAATGTTTCTGTTAAAGTTGTGAAAGAGTTTCCAAGAGTGGCCTAAGCATCCCTTCAAAAATCGTCCACATTCAATGCATCTATTGAGAGAACCATAGTTCTCGCCGTCGGCGACCTCGATGGCGCCGTCAGCGGCCTTCTAGAATATTTAATTCTGAACTCTCGGGAAAAACTCGCCGTCGGCGGCGATGATGGCGCCGTCGCCACCCAACGTCAAATCTTCATATTTTGGTTTTTTTTGCTCGAAATTCGCTCCTTTTTGCATCTTTTTGCTCCAATGACCATAATTCAACATACCTACAACAAAACATTAAAAATACCTTTTTTTAAAGTGTAATATCATCAAAATTAATGTAAAATAGGTATGAAAATCTCAACATATTTTTCTTTGGTCAAAATCCCCCAAACTTACTTATTACTTGTCCCAAAGTAATTTTAGTACTAAATAAAAGTTATGATCTGCTGTGGTAAAGTTTTAATCCAGAAATACTATAAGTTTGATTTAAGTAAATACCATAGTAAGAATTTCAGAAAAATTTCAGGTAATTAAATTAACTCTGTAGGTACAAGACTATCTAGTCATCAAGTTTAAGAGTTCTAGTTTTCTATTCATTTCAAGAATGACTATATGTTGTAATATCAAGTCACTTAGAATATTTAAATGATAGGAACTTCATGAGAACACTACTAGTAAAGATACTATTCCATAAATATAAGTTTAAGAATGTATTTAGGTTTTCCCTTTAGGTAGGTCCAAGTGAAGCCAATTTTTGATTAGGCATCTCCTTAAGCTTCTCCTCACTTATATATATATATATTTTTTTTCTTTTGGATTGCTTTCAATCCTCTATAATTTTCTTTCCTTTTCAGGGATTTTTGTCAATCCTTTCTTTTTCTTTTTCAAGTGAAGATTATTATATCTGGATAGCCTTTAATGGTTTTGAACATCACCTTTTTTTCCCTAAATTTGAAACTCAAAGCATTTCTTTACCTTATAAGTATTTCATAACTTTTACATCATTGAGTCTCAATGTTTTCTTCTCAAATGATTTTCTAAGATTCTTAATATTTTAAAATATAGTTTTCTTTACTTTAAATAGTTAACTATA
>NW_018221316.1:40253-44353 GCF_001263595.1 Phalaenopsis equestris
AAAATCATATTAATAATTTTTGAAAATATTTAAATTGAGAACATCTAATAGTTAATCTTTTTCATCCCTCCACCAAACATAAATTTTTTCAATATGGAATGATACAGGTGGAAAGAAAAATTCTAAATATAAATCATACCTCAGTATTTTAGGCATTTTGTACTTTAGGCATTTTCATCATTCTGGATATTTTGCAGTTCCTTCTGAAAATTTTACTTCAACTGGTCTGTAATATTAGGAGCTTTCTATGCATATAAATCATTAGAATAGTTGCTGGGTAATAAAATTTTGAAATAAGCACAGAACTAAACAGTATACAAACACAATATTTCACTAACACATCACAATATTCACAACAGCCTTGTTGATGGTATAAGAGAAATTTTCCCACCTCCGTTCAGTAATAACTCATTCAAATTCTCCTCTCAGACTCTCAAAAATTTGACTGAGCCTTCGCATTGATGAAGCGAGACTCGTCAAACTCAAGTCGCCTCTTTTGCCGCAGAGCCATTTCAATCTAATCAAAATTATAAAAAAAATTCCAAAATACACTTCAAATACTCAAATAATGGCTTCTAAGAGTGACTCTAAGAGTTTAAAACTAAATTCCATGAATTTCTTCCAAATATTTTCTCCACATTCTCAATTTTTTCGGATCTTCTCATTGTGGAAGAAATTCAAGTTGAAAATCAAATATTTTTAGGTTGGAGTGAAGCTCTTACCGAGAAATGATAACATCCGGTGTCTAAATGCTTTGAATTCGCCCCAAATCCATCACCCCAAATCCAAGATCTCTCAAGCCCTAGGTCAAAATTTTTATTTTTTTAGAGAATGGGGATGATGAATAGTGGCGATTGACTGGTTAATATCACAGTTAAAAGTGTTTTTTTTGGTATCTCACCGTCGGCGGGGTATTCAGCGCCGTCGGCGAGCTCTATTGAATTAAATAGCCCAAGTCTTGGGAACAATTCACCGTCCGCGGCGGTCGATGGCGTGTCAGTGAGATTGTCAAAATTAGTTCAATTTCCAAAATTTTGTGATTTTGATAAATTCCAAGCCTCGTCGACATCTGTTTAATCATTCTAGACATAAATTTTTAAGTGATTAAATAATGTACTAACATAAATAAGCATTCACAATACAAAACATAACAATTATATATAAAATCCAAGGGTTACAATACACGTTACACGACACACATAAATTTGGTATTTTCTCAACCTAAATACATCAATTCAGCGTCACAATCCAAGTCACAACACTCTAAACGCTGAAAACAAAACATTTTATGCTCAATCTCAACTATATTAAGATCTAAAAGCAAAATTTGAAGGTAAAGCAAACACATAAGTTCAAATCAAATCACACACATAAACATATAGGTAGTAAAGTAAATCTACCCCACCTCCGATTCAGTGCTTGTTTCTCTTCTGATATCGCCCATCGATTGAACATCAATGAAGAGGTTATAGAAGGGTCGATATGGGAATTCTTCAGTAGAGTCCTCTTCTATCAATCCCATCTTTCTCATCAATCATATCAAACTTCCTTCGATATGTCCAGAGTGATCAAAATGCTCTTTCATCCTCTAGTCTAGATGATAAAAAAAAATCAGAGATCATTCATAACATTTTATAATTACATTTTTAATTACATTCATAGATCAATTGTTAATTACATTCATAACATTTCGTACCTCTTTCTCTAGTTTCTTGATTCTGCGCAGGATCACTAGTGTCTCTAGTGTGATCACTAGTGTCTTGTCCGGAACTAAAGTATGAATAGGAAATGAATTCTGAGACGATTGATCCACAATAGTAGTCATATCATTCTCATCTTCATTGGCGGTTGATCCTTAGTAAATCGACCAGGTTGTTTCTTCTGATGGGTTGAAGTACTTTTTCCCAATTCTCATAAGATACATGGAACTGACTGCAAAGTAAGAAAATTGTTGAAGGATATCCAAACCCATAAGTTGATCCATGAATGATCAGACCCAAAACAGACTTCACAATTATCGATCCAATATCAATCGGCAGTTCCATTTGAATACATTAATTCAGAACAATACTTTCTTTAGTAACTTTACCGACCTTAATCGTCGGTAATAGTTTTTCAGAAATGATGAAGTGCCAGTGTTTTGAAACGGGATTTAGAAGTGTCGCAGAAAAACTAACATACCCGTTTTCTCTCATTTCCTAGTCTTCAGTCTCGTCCGTCAAATATTGGTAGATCTCATTCATTAGGTTTCTTGTCGGGATGAAGTTAGAATAATGGCAGATATGAACATTCTCGATCATATATAACTCATTAATCCGGCAGGAGTAAAAGTTATCCATCTACCTCGCACAAAGATGACTCCCTGGTTGATTCCATGCAAATTAACATAAAGCTCCTTCACCACAGGAACGACTACGGCGACTGTAGTGTAGCACAACACTGACCATCGTCGTCGCACAATCATCTCTTCAATTACTGTCAAAGGATTGTTCAATCCTCAATTAACAAATCCTTTTTCTTTGATTAATCTTCTCTTTGTCAGCACTTTGTTGAAGATTCGTTGTGACTCGAAACTAACAAATTTTCTCCTGTTGAACACACAAAATCTATGGTTTTCAGTGGAATTGGAAGCCATAATGATAAATTTGGTGGAGTTTCAATTCATTTTTGGGTAATATAAATTTAAGATCCGAGTTTGGAAGTTTATATGGAGTAAATCCCACTTAAAACTGCCAAAAACTGCCATTTGAAACTCCGAAAACCGTCATTTCGCTGTTCTTGCGTCGGCGGCGTCGATGGCGCCGTCGGCAAGCCTTGAGAATTAATTATCTGGAATCTAGGGAAAAACCCACTGTCGGCAGAGTTGATCCCCCCGTCGGCGCCCAAGGCAAAAATTTCACAGTTTCGCTCTAGTCCGAATGCGTTCCAATTTTCTCTATGGATCCAATTTTTATGATGATTCAAGGGTAAATGCGAGTAGTAGAGTTCAATACAACCACAAACTAATGATAATTTCAAACAAAAACACTATAATTGCAATAGAAATAAATATAACTATGGGTTTCCTCCCATAAAGTGCTCGGTTCAACCTCGTCAGCCCGACCTATTCAGATATTATTCAGGTTGACTGACCATTAAAACCTCTTTAAAATTTGGTCTTTTCCCTCAAAATACGGCTTTAATCTATGTCCATTTACTTTAAATCTATTCCCACTCTTTTGATCTTCAATTTCAACAGCTCTGTAAGTATAAACTCGAGTCATAGTAAAGGGTCCTAACCAACGAGACTTCAGTTTCCCAGGGAATAACTTCATCCTTGTATTGTACAACAAAACTTCTTGTCATGGTTCAAAGTTCTTATGGTTAATCTTCCAATCATGCCATAACTTAAGTTTTTCCTTATAAATTCTTCATTATCATAAGATTCATTTCTTAATTCTTCCAATTCATTCATTTGTAACAATCTCTTCTCACCAGCACCTTTCAAATTATAATTGAATTCTTTAATCGCCCAATATGCTTTATGCTCCAATTCTACTGGTAAGTGACAAGTCTTTCCAAAAATCAGCCTGTAAGGAGTCATTCCAATAAGATTCCAATAAGCAGTCCTGTAAGCCATAATGAGGTATCCAGGTAGACCAATCTACTCTATTAGGGTTTACAGTCTTTTCCAGTATTTGTTTAATCTCTCTATTAGAAACTTCAGCTAACCCACTAGTTTGAAGATGATAGGAAGTAGAGATTCTATGAATAACATTAAATTTTTCTGCCAATTTTCGAATGTATTTATTCCGGAAATGAGATCCTCTATCAGTGATAATCACTCTTGGCATTCCGTATCTAGTGAAAATGTTTTTCATTAAAAATCTTGAAACACTTTTAGCGTCACAATGAGATAAAACTTGTGCTTCAATCCACTTTGAAACGTAGTCTACTGCAATTAATATGTATAAGTTCCCAGATGAAGGAATAAATGGTCCCATGAAATCTAATCCCCAAACATCAAAGGTCTCAACTTTTAACGTGAAATTCGGAGGAATTTCATTTCTTCTAGATATATTACCTACTCGTTGGCATCGATCACAAATTTTTATGTATCT
>NW_018221316.1:44994-45789 GCF_001263595.1 Phalaenopsis equestris
TTTTTCCTTTAATAACTCAAAGGCATTTAAATAGCTTTCAGTAAATTCAAATTTCTTGTCCTTTTCTTAAAGTTGGCATAGAGGTTTGGTAATTTTTGAAAAATCTTTAATAAAACGCCTGTAAAAACCAACATGTCCAAGAAAACTTCTAACCCCTCTTACATTAGTAGGAGGTGTTAATTTAGATATAACTTGAATTTTTCCAGGGTCTACTTCCATACCATTTTCCAAAATTTTATGCCCTAACACTATTCCACCTGCAACCATAAATTAACATTTCTCTCAATTCAGAACTAAATTAGTTCTTTTGCATAACTCCAAAACTTTTTCAAGATAATTTAAGGATGCGTCAAATTATGTTCCAAATACAAAGAAATCATCCACAAACACTTCTATTCCATCATCAATTAACTTACTAAATATAGACATCATACATCTCTGGAATGGTGCAGGTGCATTACGCAATCCGAAAGGCATTCTTCGTAAAGCAAAAGTTCCAAAAGGACTAGTAAATGTTTACTTTTTTTGATCCTCAGGAGCAATAGGAATTTGATGATAGCCGATATATCCATCTAAAAAATAAAAATATTTGTGCCCAGCAAGTCTATCCAATACTTGGTCTAGGAATGATAAAGGGAAGTGATCTTTCCTAATTACAGTGTTTAATTTTCTATATTCAATGCAAATACGCCACCCAGTAACTTGTCTGATAGGTATTAATTTATTATTCTCTTGTGCTTCAGCAGTCACCCCTCATTTCTTAGGAACACAATGAATTGGACTTACCCAAGAACT
>NW_018221316.1:45887-49560 GCF_001263595.1 Phalaenopsis equestris
AGTTTCGCAGAAACACATACTTCAAGTGGTTAGGCAATGTTTTCAACGCAAGTTCACGTGGTTTTATAATTGACGGAACTAGATTCTTATCAGTATTTTCTGTAATATCCAGCATCTCAAATCTTTCTTAAACATAATCTAATTCTTCTTTTTCTATTTCATCCAAAATAACTTCATCTTTGTCTTCAAAATCTTTTTTTTCTTCAAAATATTCTTTAAAATGCTTGTTCAATAGATGTTCACTAATTTTCATGCAAAAACATTCATTGTCTCTTTCAGCAGTAGGGTATTTCATATATTTCACAATGTTAAAAGTCACTTCTTGATCGTTAACTCTCATAGTTAATCCTCCCTTTTGAAAATCTATCATAGTTCTTCCTGTAGCTAAAAAAGGTCTCCCTAAAATTACAGGTATTTCATTATCTTCCTCCATATCTTCAACAATAAAATCCACAGGAAAGATAAATTTATCAACTTTTACTAATACATCTTCTAAAACTCCCTTAGTATAAGTAAGTGAACGATCCGCTAATTGAAGAGTTACAGAAGTACGTAAAACTTCTCCTAATCCTAAACTTTTGAAAATTGATAGAGGCATAAGATTAATGCTGGCTCCCAAATCACATAAAGCTCTTCCATAGAATCTTTCACCGATATCACACGGTATAGTGAAACTACCTGGATCTTTTAATTTTTCAGGAAGTTTTTTTTTGAATAATTGCACTACACTCTTTGCTGAGTGCAACAGTCTCATTATCAATGAACTTCCTTTTCTTGTTCAAAATATCTTTCAAAAACTTCACATAATTGGGTATTTTCTCTAAAGTTTCTACAAAGGGAGTATTTACCGTTAATTTCTTAAGAATTTCTATAAACTTCAAAAATTATTTATTCTTTTTTTGTTGCTTCAATCTTTGAGGAAATGGTGGTAGAGGTTTCTCCATAGTAATTTTCATTGGTGTAAGTGGATATTCTAAATTTGGGTATTCATGATTCTTTTCTTTTTCTATACCCACTTTCTCTTTTTCAGTTTCCGTTTCTTTCTACACTCTTATCTCCAATTCTTTTCCACTTTGTAATTGTATCACTTTTATCTATTTTTTTCCTTGATTTTTAGGATTTGGTTCCACAGTACTAGGAAAAGTTCCCTATGTTCGGTTACTAAGCGCAGTAGCGATATGCCCCAATTGGTTTTCAATATTTTTAATAGCAATTCCTTGATTTTGTAACTGGTTTCCTTGAATTTGTAATTGATTTACTTGATTCTGCAATTGCTGACCCATGTTTAGTATCATCTCTTCCATATACAACTTCTTTTCCTTAAATTGAGTGTTACTGTTAAATCCCGGAGGATAAGAAGGTCTATAATTAACATTTCCTTGGTTGGATGAACTTCCAAATGGGTTCACTGGGTTGTTCGCCCATTGTTGATTTGTAGAAGAATTGTTATTCCCATTAAAATTAGGATGATTATTCCAACCTGGGTTATAATAGTTTGAATAAGGATTGTTGGGTCTATTGTTAATCGCATTTAAAGTCTCCTACAAAGGTTGAACATTCACAAATTGCCCAGATGAATTCTCTTCCGTCATAGTAGGTGTTGGAGAATAATTCATTCCATAATGATCTAATTTCTTTGATATTGCAGCAATCTGCAAAACTAACATAGATATTTCATCAGAATCGTGGATATTAGCTACTCCTTTTGGATTTACCCTTTCAGAGGGCCATTGAAAATTGTTGTTAGCCATCTCTTCTATTAACAAATAAGCCTTATCAAAAGTTTTTGATATTAAAGAACCACCAGCCGAAGCATCTATAATCGATCTAAGAGATCCCACTAATCCATTATAAAAAGTTTCAATTATCAACCAATTTGGTAACAAATGATGAGGGCACTTCCTAAGAAGATATTTAAACCTCTCCCAAGCTTCATATATCGACTCTCCATCAATCTGACAAAATGATGATATGTCATTTCTAAGTTTAGCAGTTTTAGATGGAGGGAAATATTTGGATAGAAATTTCTTTGAAAGTTCTCCCCAAGTTCTAATAGATCTAGGTTCTAAAAAATTTAACCACATCTTAGCCTTATCCTTAAGTGAAAAAGGAAAAAGTCTAAGTCTAACAGCATCGTTTGAAACTCTGTCATATTTAAAGGTAGCACAAAGTGCTAATGGATTTAACCACATCTTAGCCTTATCCCTAAGTGAAAAAGGAAAAAGTCTAAGTCTAATAGCATCATTTGAAACTCTATCATATTTAACGGTAGCATAAATTTCTAAAAAACTAGTGAGATGTAAATTAGGATCTTCATTTGGTGTACTTCCGAATTGATTATTTTGTACCATTTGGATAATAGTAGGTTTAAGCTCAAATGAATTAGCAGCTACATCAGGATTTTGGATAGATAAGTGAATTTCATCTGCTGTAGGATTTGCGTAATCTCGTAGAGGTCTCGGTTGATGTTCATTTTCTATTCCTTGATTTTTCACATTGTTTTCCATTGTGTCAGAATTTTTAGGTTCTTTTCTTAGTTTTCCAATTCTCCTAACAGTGCGTTCTAATTCCGAATCGTAGGGTATATGATTTTCAAGTCCAAATTTATGCATACAATTAAATCAGTACACAGAAAAATAGTTAACTAAATATGAAAATAAGTTGTAATTCAATTAAAAGATTTTTAATAGTCCTAATTTATCAGTTACTCTAATTATGATGATTTTTTTAAAATCTAATTTTTAGTCCCCGGCAACGGCGCCAAAAACTTGACAGCGACTTTATATATGCTCAAAAATACAAGAATTTGATACTGTTACTAGAAGATTTGATAAAGATATGCACAAAATATTTAATAATTAGAAAGTCACACCTATCAATGCAAGTATACATATCACTCAAGTAATAAAGGGCTCTAATGGAGTCCTAAATATCAATCTCATAAGGAGTAATATTAGAGGCTATGAACTTAAGATTTAGAAAATTAACACTTAATCACGATAACATAGTTAAAATTGCATATTTGTCACTAATAGACAATTAAAATAAAAAAGTAATTTTAATAAACTCTCAATCAACTAATTCTACTAATAAAGTTTATCGGCGTTATTTTTGGGGATGGTTTGGTTGTGGGGTTGCCCATAAGAAGCTGTCGGTCACCGAAATCGAAATCCCGTCGCCCGCTTCGGAAGGACGTTGAAGTATGAAATCAAACTGACCCCATATTTTTCGTAGTTTAAAATGAAAGAGCACTGTACCTCAAATCCTGTATCTATCCTGACAATCAAATAAACTAAGGAATATATGACATTCGTTTGGTTTGCAAAACCATTGTATTTTCCGACAAGTTCCCCTATTTAATATAAAGAATTAAATAGGGTTTATATTAAGCTGGGTTCGAACATGCTTTCTATATGGGCAAGCCCCTATAGTTAATTACATCTTAAATGACCAAAGTCACCTAAGAAGACTCTCGATAAAAATAAGGAAATATTATCTTCAAGGAGTTTCAAAGGGTAGGAATTTCCAATGAGATCGGACGTAGAGGTGAGAAAGGGGATTGGTTCAAATTTGGAACATTTTGTTGTAGAGTCCAATGAAGAAAGAACTAAGGGATGTCATGGATCTAGATGAGAACTCTGGTGACTTCCCAAGCTATCCTGATGTTTGGCTT
>NW_018221317.1:0-715 GCF_001263595.1 Phalaenopsis equestris
ATTAAATGATCTCCAAATTACTTGAAATTTTTATGATGAGTTCTCTGAAACATGAGCCACAGTGCAAAATAAAAACCAAGTGATTTTAATTTCTGTGTGCTTCAAATTAAATGTTTTAAGCAAACTAAGGTTTGCTCAAAATAGTGATATTTTGATTCTTAAAAATTATGAAATTATTTTCTAAGACTACACTAATTATAGGAAACTTACATGAATTTTTGTAGAATTTTCTAAGCCACATACATCTTTTTATAATTATTTGAATAAAAAATCCATAAAAATTTAGAAAATTAAAATCTCTGCCTAGAGATCTCCTATGTCTTTGAAAAAATACTCAAATTGTGCACCTAGACAGAGGCTACAACATATAAAAATTGGGGTTAAGGTGATAATCCAATATGAATGGAGAATTGAAAAACTCCTAACACTAATTAATTTTTATAAAATTAAATGTGCATCAAATTAATGTGAAAATAATTCCACATGATTCTCCTCTATTCACTGAACAAGAGAGTATTTTTATTTTATTTTTATAAATTTTCTATACAAAGATATGGATTTAAAGAAGTTTAAGAGTTATTTTCTGAATTTTTTAAATATCCTATTTATTTATTCAAACCGCGGGCTGACTGGATCCTCGGATCAGTCGAAAAGCCACGCGGCACGCTCCTATTCGACACCGCCTTCTTACTCAGCTCCCAAGCGTCCCGCTGGC
>NW_018221317.1:725-1614 GCF_001263595.1 Phalaenopsis equestris
CTTGATCTCCGCCATCCATTCAATACACGCGAGAATGGACGGCATCCGTTCATCGTCCCCGATGGCCTTAACCGAGAGTCGTCCAACTTAAAACCTTAATATCTTTCTCATTTCTTAATGGATTTTAATGATTTTTTTTTAATTGTTTGTCTTGAAGAGACGAACACATCTATATAGTACACATACTATGAAATCAAGTCATAATAAATGGAGAACTCACGAAGGCTCAAGACGGTGAGTGAGGTTATACCTTTGCTCCGAGAGGTTTAGCCTCAATCAGAGATTCTTCACACCTTCGTTGGGTCCCAAAGAGCTTAAGGATGAAGCCTCTTGCTCTTGTGTAAAATGATTTTGACCACAACCGATTTTGGGTGTTGGTTGAGAGCTATGGTAGAAGCTATTTCAGAGGGGGAATTGATAAGGGTTTGGCTTCGTTCACTATTGTGAAGGTGTAGAGCCAATTTGTTTGAATTTTGGTGTTGTGTATGTTTGGATTGAAGTTTGTCCTGGTTTCGGGCAGGAATTCAAACTCAAAATTGGATTTCTGTGGTGGAATTGGGACAGGGAAATGGATTGTAATGTGCAAAGGAACTCTTAGAGAAGCTCTCTGAGGAGTTTGGGAGGCCTTGGTGAAAAATTTTTCTTACTTCCCTATTCATGGCCGTGAGGGGTATTTTATAATAATTAGCCAAGGGGAAGCTTGGCTTGCCAATTGAGGGGTTAGCCCCACTGCTTAGGTGTTAAGCAGATGAGCTCTCAACTCAATTTGGGCTGAGGTGGCTTCTTGGCATGAATTTGGGTGTTGGCCATCTGAGGGCTCATGGTTTTGGGCTTTATCTTGGGTTAAAGTGATTACCAAGGGTTGGGTCATGGTTAAAGCTTATATTGA
>NW_018221318.1:0-1099 GCF_001263595.1 Phalaenopsis equestris
GGATGTTATATGATATCTAAGTGAATGCCATTTTATTACTACTTATGAAAAAAAATCTGAAGTACAAGATTTGGAACACGAGCAAGAAGAAGAATTAAATCAATGTGAAGATCTTTTTAAGGAAAATTCAAACTATGTTTGAGAAAGTTTTGAAATTTTGGACACGATAGACAAATTTAATCATTTTGTCCATCTATTGAAAAACCTCCAGAATTAGACTTGACGTTACTTCATGATTATTTAAAATACACCTTTTTAGGAGATTCCTCTACTTTACCAGTTATGGTGCATAGAATTCATATGGAAGTGAACTACAAACCCTGAGCTAATTGCAAAGGAGATTGAATCTTTTTATGAAAGAAGTTGTAAAGAAAGAAATTTAAAAGTGGTTAGATGCTGGAATTATCTACTCTATTTTAGATAGTGCATGGGTTAGTCTAATTCAGTGTGTTCCTAAGAAAGGAGGAGTAGCTGTAACTGTAAATGAATATAATTAGTTTATATCTACTAGACAAGTTGCAGGGTGGTGAATATGCATTGATTATAGAAAATTAAATCTTGTCACTAGGAAAGATCATTTTTCATTACCCTTTCTAGATCAAATGTTGGATAGACTAGCTGGGCATAAATACTTTTATTTTTTCGATGGATATACTGGTTATCAAGAAATTTAAATATCTCCTGAGGATCAAGAGAAAACAACGTTTACCAGTCCTTATGGTACTTTTGCTTTTAGAAGAGTGCCCTTTGGTTTACACAATGCCCTAACTACATTTCGAAGATGTATGATGGCAATTTTTTGTGATTTAATTGAAAAATGGATTGAAATATTCATGGATGACTTTTCAGTGTTTGGAACTTCATTTGACTCATGTTTAGAACATTTATCCAAATTTCTTAAGCGCTGTGAAGAAACAAATTTAGTCCTTAATTGGAAAAAATGCCAATTTATGGTAGCATGAGGAGTTGTAGTAAGACATCAATTATCAGAAAATGGTATGGAAGTAGATCCTGTTAAAATTCAAGTGATCACTAATTTACCTTATCCAACAAATGTAAGGGAAATTAGGAGTTTTTTAGGACATGCTAGATTCTACAG
>NW_018221318.1:1870-7054 GCF_001263595.1 Phalaenopsis equestris
AAATGAGATGCCCCTCAATTATATGCTAGAAGTTAAAATATTTGATGTTTGAGGATTAGATTTCATGGGACCATTTATACCATCTTTCAGAAATTTATATATTCTGTTAGCATTGGACTATGTATACAAATGGATAGAAGTTGCTGCTTTACCTCAATGTGATGCTCAAAGTGTTCCAAAATTTTTGAAAATAAATATATTTTGTAGATTTGGGATGCCAAGAGTTATCATTACTTATGGGGGAAGTTATTTCAGAAATGTCATAATGAAGAAATTATTAAAGAAATATCATATAAATCATAGGATTGTTACTGCTAATCATCCTCAAACAAGTGGTTTGGCTGAATTATCCAATCAGGAAATTAAAAGAATTATGAAAAAATCTACGAATCCAATAAAAATGGATTGGTTAGTCAAACTTGACTATGCTTTGTGGGCTTATAGGACTGCATACACAACTCCTATATGAATGTCCCCATATAGGCTAATATTTGGAAAAGCTTGTCACTTACCAGTTGAACTTGAGCATAAGGCATATTGGGCAATTAAAAAGTTCAATTATAATTTGATAGATGCTGGTGAGAAAAGAATATTACAATTAAACGAGCTTGAAGAGATAAGGAATGAATCTTATGAAAGTGACAAAATTTATAGAGAAAAGATGAAGATGTGGAATGATCGAATGATTCTTACTAAAAATTTTTAGCCAGGGAAACAAGTTTTGCTATATAATGCAAGGTTAAGATTATTTCCAGGCAAACTTTGGCAAGCTTAAGTCCAGGTGGATGGACCCATCTATTGTGATTAAAGTTTGTCCTTATGGAGCTGTGTATATTAAATATCCTAAGTCTGAGAAAATATTTAAAGTTAATGGTCATAGATTGAACCCTTATTTTATTTGAAGCCTTATTTTATAGAGGATCAACACAAGTTTAATGATAAAATGATGTTGGTTCACCTAGAGTAAACACTGGTTATGTCGGGCTGACGACGTAAAACCAAGCGCTTTATGGGAGACAACTCATAGTTATCAGTGGGTTTTTATTTTGCTTGTAGTTTTATGTGTGATTAAGAAAATTTGGGGTAGTATTTTTGAGACTATTATGTGTTTGTATTGATTTTAATACTTTATTTAGTGATCAAGACATGTTAAAATGATAATTTGGACATTAACTTGACTAGTGCAAAAATGTGCACTGGCACTTAAGCGCCAAATCTGGCGCTCAAGCTCGACAGTTTAAAAACATTTGTAAAATTAATATTCTAGAAGGGAAAATCGTCTAGAATTTTGTAAAAAAGTGCCAAGGTAGTTTCTAAACGTGTCTATGAGTTATTGGAAGGATTTAAGCCTTTAAATAGAAGGGTTTAGTGAAGGAATTTCACCCAGATCATTTCTAGCCCTAAAGTCTAAGAGAGATAGATTTTAAGATGATGTCTTCATGGGAGATGGATTTGAAGAAGGAGGAGACCATGAAAAAGAAATTCATTAGTCCAAGTGCACAAGAGATGTACAAGGTTTCTTAGCCATTAGTATTGAAGGGATATCAGAGAAGATCAACAAAATTGAAAATACCATGTCTGTACTAGAGACCAAGGTATTGGAGATTCATGCACATCTTGAGCATATTAAATGGAAATTGAAAATGTAATTTAGCCACACTAGTTATATAGAGGAAGCGAATAAGGAGATGTTCCTTAAGCAAAAGTGGATTGAAGAAGATTGCATCAGAGCACGTCACCACCGTCCGTTTTACCAACTTTATATTTCAGTTGCCCCTGGAGAGACTAATGAAGGACATGAATTTGTTCCTTCTAATGAGGAATGAAATTAAGTTCTATGCTTAAAGTTATGTTTTTGTGTGTTTAAATACATTGTCTTTTAAGTGTTTTAGTGTTTAAGAATTGCTTTTAGTGTTTGTGTTACTTAGGTGTTTAATTGTGAAAAATTGTTAAGTGTCTGTATTTAGGAAAATTTTCTCATCCAAGACTATTTGGAATGAGAACTAAGTATTTAAATTTATTTGTACTTGTTTGTGAATTAATATAAGTTTGTTTGTGTGAAATTTTGTGTTGTTTTAGCCTCGAATTGAAATAGTTATAAAGAGAATTTTGAGATAAAGGAGAGTTACAGGATGTTGAACATAGTCATTTAAGTGCTATGAGACCATTTAGAGGTGGTTTACTTGGGAAAATAGTGCATTGTAATGTAGTTTGAAATTTTTGAAAAATCGTGCACTAGTGCCTAAGAGCCACATCTCGAGCTTAAGCGCGAGCAAACCCGAGAGGCAGGTGCCTAAGCGCCAATTACCCACGCTCAAATGCCAATTGACAAAAATCGATTCGCGAACGGTTAAAAGTGAAAATTTGAGCCAAAAATTGACATTTTTATCCTCCCATCACCTTCAACCTCTCGAAAAACGTGATTTTGGAGAGCTAGGGCACACCATTAAATGGAAATTTCTTGGTGGAATCAAGAAAAAACTTGCTAGATTTAGATTTATTAAGGCGAGAGCTTTACTTCTATGCAAAAATTTTGGATTTTCACCATGTATTTTGAGTACATTTGGAAGAATTCAAAAATTCACTATTCATGGTGAAAAATGAGGAAAAATTTATGGAAATTGCATAGGAAGTGTACTTTAAGTTTTTGGAAGTTTAGTTTAGTGGTTTAGATGTGATTTTTGAAGTTATTATTGGAATTTATCAAATTTGTAGAATGACACCAAGAATGAAGAGGAGCAAAGGCAAAGCCCCTTTCGATTCGAGTAAATTTGTTAGTTCAAAAGCTCAAGATCATTATAGTGATGTTTTCACACAAACTGATTTAGGAGCGATGTTTTAGAAATCTGGATGGAGACATAGAAGATTTAATTGTTCGCCGACAATGCGAACAATTCTATTGTTTTTCTGTTGTGGAAGTGATATCTGTGTCCTTGAAGCTGAAGACAATCGAGTTATGGTTTGAGGAAAGTTTGTACCTTTTTCGTCAGAGGTAATTAAATTGTTTTACCATTTACCACTGGATACATTATCTTTTTTATGCAAATTATAGCCCTACTGAAGCGGAGTTAGATGAGGTTATCTCTTACTTGACTATTGGGAGAGAACTTTGGAAGATCACTAATGAGAGGAGTATTTTCTCAGAGCTATGGAATGGAGATGTCTGCTGCTTCTACATCTAGACCATCTACCTCATGTGTTTCTACAAATTGAGGTGAGTCTATTGAGACCTAAGATAAATTATTGCAGAGGATGATGGATAATATTAATTTTACTGCTGATAAGGTACAAAATTTAGCGCTTTTTGCAGAGCATACTGATAGGTATAATAGAAGAAAAAGTGAATAGGAAGAGAAATTTCACTCATCTATGGAGAGCCTCATTAGGGGTAACCAAGAAGTGCACTTTCCTCCATATCCTAGATACCCTGATTATGAGTCTGCAAAAGTTTGGCATAGCGGTGATTCAGAAGATGAAGAGTAGAGCTGAGAGATTTATTTTATGATTGTAATATGATATGAGCTATGTGGTATGGGCTTGCTACATTCGCATCTATGTGTTGGTTTGAACTATGTGATGTGGTTTGTAATTTTATGTTTAAGTGAGAATTGTGATGTGATATGTTTTCATATTTTGGAATTGAGACATGTATGCATGTTTACTTGTTTAGATATTATGATGTGTGAAACTTTTATTTTTATTTTATTTTTAATTGTATTGTAAGTTAGTAGTCTGTTTTAAAATTTTAGGGTAGTAACTGTTGTGAGTTTTGTGATTTAGTTAGTTTAGAACTTAACTTAATTCTATATTTGTTGTAAAGTTGAAAATCTAGCTAACTTAGATCTTAAATTTAAATTTCTGAAACTGCTACCCTGTATTTTTCTTTTATCATGTTAGTGTATTTGTTTTCATGTTAAGAATGTGAAATCAAGTTAGTGTGTTAGTTTACGTTTATGTTTATACCCACTGCTTAGAAGTCTATTGAATCTCTACATGTTAAATTGAAATGAAAATATAGAAAACTTGATCAAAAATTAATTTTACTTCTGTTTTTAGTTTTATACTTGTATCATTAGGGTTTAAAAATTACTGTTATTATGTCATTTTAAATTTTCATTTCTGCTTATATATATCTGATGCTAAACTATTTACTCTGTTAAAAATTTAAGTTTGTGGGATGAAAAATATTTTCAAAACTGGAATTTTATTTGTTCCCAAATATGCTACAAGTGAATTTGATTTGAAAAGAAAAAAAATTTGATTATGTATATGAAGTTATATTACGGAAGTAAAATTTAGGAAGTAAAATTTGAGTAAAATTTGATTTTAGAAATGAGTGAGAAACTTTGGTTAAAATTGTTAGTAATGAAGAAAAACTTTAAGTTAAAAAGTTTTTAGATGAGAAAATGATTAATATAAGTAACTATCTTTAGTAAGAAAATTTGTATTTTTGAAAAATTTAGGTAATTTAGACTTTATTTTTAATACTTAAATTTCTTTTATTAAAATAATTTTCAAAACTATTATTATATTTATAAGTAAAAGACTTATATAAAGTCCTTGCTTTAGGAAAGGAGAAGTTAAATTCAAAATCATTAAAGACCTATCCAGATATAGTAATCCTTGCCTGAAAAATAAAAGAAAAAAAGAAAGAAATGAGAAAGAAAAGAAAACGAGAAAGAAAAGAAAAAGAAAAAGAAAAAGAAAAGGAATTAGGAAGGAGAAGCTTGAGGATTAGTTCCTAATCAAAAATTGGTTGTACATTTGATCTTTTTAAAGTATAAGACTTGAGAAACTCTTAAGCTTATATATATAATATAGTATGTAAAATTAGTTTTAATGAAAATTTTTAAGTAAAGATAATAAAAGAACTAAAATCTAAATTTGGAAAATCTACAATACATTTCTGAATTAGATAGAACATTTCTGAATATACATTTCTGAATTAGATAGAAACTCATATTTTTATCTTTCTTAACTTTAAGGAGTTCTAAACTTTAAGTGGGTCTCATTTACTAAATATTTTTTCTAAATTAGACTGCTATAATTCTAAACCAAAATTTTATTAACTCCTAAGGAAACTCACATACATATCATACATATTTAGTTTTTAAAGATTGAAATGTCACTTGAGGACAAGTAACATTTTAAGTTTGGGGGATTTTGATACACCTAAAATATATA
>NW_018221318.1:7148-14668 GCF_001263595.1 Phalaenopsis equestris
TTTTTCTTGCAGATACAGGTAAAAAGGGTGAAAATTTCTCAAAGGAGTGAAAAAGGATCAAATTCAGAGAAAAAAGGTGAAAAATGTGCAAAAGAGTTTTGGCGCCTAAGCGCCAGATCCGACGCTAAACAGTGAAGGCCGCGCCTAAGCGCCAGAGGCCCCGTGCTTAAGCGTCAATGGCAGTTATTGGATGAGTAAATTCATTTTCTGCAAATTTTGAAGAGGTTTTTAAGGCACCCATTGGCTTAATAGGTGGTTATAACCATCATGGACAAGATGCATCTCTTAGGGAAATACATCGAATCAAGACATATTTTGAAGAGAAACCAATGAACCTTTTGGAAAATTATAAAAGAAAGAAGAGAGGACTTTGAAAAGAGTCTTGAAAAGGTCCGAAAAAGTGTAGGTCTTGAAAGTATTAGAAAGTTTTGAAAGTTCTCATTTAGGGAGTTAGTTCACAGAGATTTTCAGGCATCACTTTTACTTTTATTTTATCCTTTTTTCATTTTATTTTGAGCAATTGTAAAGAGAATCAAAGGAACTTCAAGAGTTTGGTGGATGACTTTAGATAAGTTTTTATCTTTCTATTTTAAGACTACTTTTAGTTTTAATTGAGATTTGTTGTTGGTTTGACAATGATTTATTCTGTTAAAGTAAAGTGTGGTTTTGTTTTCTCCATGGATTTTGATTATTTTTCTTTATTTTTCTTCTTAAAATGATAAGTAATTATTTTTTGGACGGAAGTTATGGGAAGTATTGATCTTGAATGATTGAAGAAGTTGTGATGATTTAAATTCATGCACTTCCTTTACTTCTTGATTTGACCAATCCAGATGTTAAAATTTGTTATGAGAACATGTAAGAACCGGGCTGGTATTGTCTCAGTCAATAATTGGAAAGAATCACATGAGGTTGTATGAAGGAGATTGTAGTTTATATGATTGAGTGCAATTAAATAAGAAAATATTCATTGAAGGGTGTAGAGTTAGAGGACTTTAAAGTGAGAGGTTAAAGCCCCCAACTTGGTTTATTATTTTAGGTTATGATACGAGAATGTTAGCCCCTAGGTGGAGGGAATCAAGGGAACTCTAGAATTGGGGGAACTCGGGAGGGAGAGCTGGTATCTTCCCTGCCTAGCCGGTCTTAAGAACCATTCAAACTTTAAATTAGCCAATATTCTTTATAGCATCTCTAGTAAGGGTAAAGAATATTATTGCTCCTATTTGGCACAACACAATTTGCATACTTCCACAACAGAATTCTTGTACTTATTATTGATTCATAAAAAGAAGAAAAATGTTTTCATATTTAGTGCTTTTCTTCTACAAAAACTCTAGTTATCTTTTTAAATTGTTATATTCTATCAAAATATTGAAAATAACAAAAATATTTGAATTTTTATTACTGCAAAAATTATCTTTAGTTTAGATAATTATATTTTTATTAAAAATAGAAAGTTTGTTATTCAATAGTGCATATTGTGTATTCTCCCTGTGGGTTCGATATTCAGGTCTTAATCAAAAACTCCTATATTGCTTGATATGATACGTATACTTGCGTAGTATTCCAATATATATTACCTATAATGATATATATTTTACACAACTTACTTTTCATATAAGGATCAAGTTTTTGGCACTGTAGTGGTGTCAACTTCATAAATCCTTGTTGTTGTTGTTTGAGTATTAGTAGTATTTAGGGATCACTCGTCATATTCTATTTTTTCTTTTGCTCGATCTAGGTGTCATACAAAATCTACAAAAATTTGATAAAACCCCGAATAAATTCCAAAACTCTGAAAATCAAAATGTAATGCACTTTAAACTTAAATGCATTAAGTAAAAGTATTTCACCAAAGCATTTTCTCAATATCTCTAAAAAAATAAAAATTTTGGATCTAGGCAATGTGAGAAAAATCTTTGGTGAAAATAAAAAATTTATACTTTAAAGTGTAGCTCTTACCTACAGAAAATGAAATCCAAAGTTCCTTTGCCTGTAAATCACCTCAAATCTACCCAAAAGCAAGCCCTAGGTGTGAAAACCGAAGGTTGAAGGTGACTTGTATTGAGGTTGTGCGATGAAAATCACGAATTAAAAGGGTTATTACTGCTCTCGGGTTGAAGGCGCCGACCGTCGGTGCCCATGCCAGCGTCGTCGGTGCTGAAGTCCTGAAATTCATTGTTTTGTTTTTTTCAAATTTTCAATTTCCTTTTAATTTACTCCAAATTTTTTTAATATTTTTAAACACAAATTTTTATCTAACAATAATTCACAAATAAACATTCGCAAAAAATCATTTTAAAAACAACAACAAACTAACCTTTATATATGAAAATACACTTGTTACAAACAAATTTTACAAATCACACAATCACACCTATTAAGCAAACTAATTATAAATCAACATCAAAATCAAGTCACAACACTAAACGCTGACACAAAACTATACACATAATCAAATTTCAGAATTCTAAAGCAAAAATAAACCAAATCAAATCAAATCAAATTGATAAAATTACATCAAATACATAAATATTCTTAAGCAAGTAGATAATCCAAAGTCTTCAGTTATTCCACTTCATCTTTAGTGCTTTCACCTCCTCTAATCTCTCCCATGAATTGGTAATGAACATATAGGTTGTAGAAGGATCGGTATGAGAATTGATCTATCGAATTTTCTTTGATCCACCCATTTTCTTTGAACATCCAAACTAATCCTGCTTCAAAAGTTCAAGTATGATAAAAAATTTCTTTCATTCTCCGACCAAGGTGATTAAAAATGTACTTAAGATCTCCCACTAACATTCATAATACTCTGAAGTTCCCTTTCAATTTTCTTCAAATTCTTCTCCAAAGTAAAAGCAAACTTCCTACAGTTGGTGGTATTAATGGAGTTGAAGCATGTGAAGAATGATCTATAATGGCATATAGTGCTTCATTTCCATTACCAACATATTGATCATCAATAGGGATCATGGGTTCCTATGGTAGTAAAACTTTTTCCCAACTTTTATATGGCACTTGGGATTGACTGCAAATTAGATGACCGCAAATCAAAAAAATTGTAGAAGGATGCCCAAGTCCATAAATTGGCCCATTCATAATGATACCCTATAATGAACCTCATAACAGATTTAAATACGATTGATCCTATATTAATAGGTTTTTCCATTTGAATACAGTAGTTTAAAATAATACTTTCCTTGGTGACTCTACTAATCTTCATAGTTGGGAGTAATTTTGCACAAATAAAGAAATGCCACTGCTTTGAAATTGGATTAAGTGATGAAGCAGGAAATCTAAAATATCATGCATCTCGTACTTCCCACATATCACTTTCATCCGTCAGAAGATTATAAACATCTTGCATCAAATCTCGCATAGGAATGAAATTTGTATAATGATAGATTGAAGCATTTTCTATCATATACAATTCATTAACCCTCGCAGGATTAAATGGTAATGCCTTACCTCATATGGGTAATTCCATGTAGATTTGTATATAACTCCTAAGCTACAAGCACAACAACCACAACGATATTGTAACACAAAACTTCCCATCGCCTTTGCAAAATGATCTTTTCAACCAGAGCACTTGGATTGATCAATCCATGATTAACAAATCCTTTCTCCTTGATTAATCTCTTCTTCGTAATAACTTTATCGTATAATCTTTGCGTGTCGAAACTAATAAACTTTCTTCTATTAAAAATTCCATGCCTTGTTGACCTCACTTTTGATTGAGGTCTAGAAACTTCTTTAATAGCCTAGGTCTAGCCATAGGACTTTCCTATTGACTAGTCTTAGAAAATTAGAAAAGGTACCCCCACCATTAGAAATTCAAAACTCTTCTTTTTACTCAACTTGAAATTCCACATATTGATCTTAACCTCTAGCATTTAGTAGATAAGATCATTATAAGAGAATTCAAGAAGAGTCCCTATAGGATTACTTGGCTTTAGGATTGACCATGGGTGTTGACTTGGAACTAGGGTACACCATATCTTAAACTTTTTCACTAGTACCAATATTTGACTTAATTTATAATAAATCCAATTACTAGTATCAATATTTGACTTAATTTATAATAAATCCAATTATGTAGGATTATTATCTTTTAATATACAAGACACTTATCAAACAAAATAGTAATAAATAGACACATATGTATGGGTTGCCTCCCACTAAGCGCTTAGTTTAACGTCGTCAGCCCAATACACCATTTGTTTAGTTGTGTTGACTTAACATAAAAACTTCTTTAAATTGAGGTATGTGCCCTTCATATTAATGTTTAATACAATGCCCATTAACTTTAAATACCTTTCCAGTGTTAGGATATTTAATAATAACAGTTCCATAATGATAGACTTTAATCACTTTAAATGGTCCTAACCATCTGGATTTCAATTTTCCTAGAAATAATCTCAATCTTGTATTATATAATAGAACTTCTTATTCAGGTTCAAACTCCGATTATGTCATATTTTCATTTTTTTCTTTATTGATTTTTGCATTATCATATGCTTCATTTCTTATTTCCTTAAGTTCATTGCCTATTTCCTCAAGTTCATTGAGTTGCAAAAATGTTTTCTCACCAGTATCTTTTAGATTAAAATTAAATTCCTTAATAGCCCAAAATGCTTTATGCTCTAAATCTACTGGTAAGTGACATGGTTTTTCAAATATCAGTCTGTATGAGGACATTCCTATAAGAGTCTTATAAACAGTTTTATATGCCTACAATGCAGTATCTAATCTAGCAGACCAATCCAATTTATAAGGATTTACAACTTTTTCTAAAGTAAGTTTAATTTCATGATTTGATATCTCTGTTAGACCGCTAGTCTGAAGATGATTAGCAGTAGAGAACCTATGCATAATATCATATTTCTTAATTAATTTTTCAATTCTCTTATTCCTAAAATGAGATCCTACATCAGTAATAATTACTCTAGGCATTCTATATCTTGTAAAAATATTTTTAATTAAAAATTTAGAAACACTCCGAGCATCACATATGGGTACAACAATAGCTTCAATCCATTTGGACATATAATCAACAATAAGTAATATATATAAGTTTCTAAATGAAGGCATAAATGGTCCCATAAAATCTAACCCCCACACATCAAAAATTTCAACTTCCAATGTGTAATTTAGAGGCATTTCTTTTCTTCTAGAAATATTTCCTACTCGTTGACATCTATCGTACATTTTAATATATTCATTAACATCTTTAAAAATAGTAGGCCAATAAAATCTAGCTTGCAAAATCTTATATGCAGTTCTATTTGTTCTAAAATATCCTTCAAATTCAGCATCATGGCATCTTTCAATTATCTATTGAGTTTCTTCATAAGACACACATTTTCTAACAATTAGATCTTTACATTATTTATATAATCTAGATCCCAAAAATAGTCTTTTGAATCATACATAATAATTGTGGATTTTCCATATCAGGTGGTAAAATATCACTTACAATATAATTCACTATATCAGCATATTGCGGTACATCCATTTCATCAATACTAAATAAATGTTCGTCAGGGAAATTTTCTAAAATTTAATTTGCAAAATTAGAATATTTCTATTTCTATCCTAGAAAAATGATCATCTATTTGATTATCATTTCCCTTTCTATCAATCACGGTAAAATGAAACTCTTGCAGTAGAAGTATCCATCTAATTAATCTTAGTTTAGCATCCTTCTTTTGCATTAAGTATTTAATAGTAGAATGATCTGCATGCACTATACATTTAGTTCCAATTAAATAAGGTCTAAATTTATCAAAGATATAAACTATAGCTAATAACTCTCTTTCAGTGGTAGTATAATTTATTTGAGCATCATTTAGAGTATTACTAGCATAATATATAATTTTAAAAACTTTGTCTTGTCTTTATCCTAATACAGCCCCAATAGCATAAGCACTAGCATCGCACATTATTTCAAATGGTTTTTCTCAATCAGGTGGTACTATTATAGGTGTAGTGACTAATTTTTCTTTAATAATTCAAATGCTTTTATGCATTCATCATCAAAATCAGATTTCTTATCTTTTTCTAAAAGTTGGGATAGCTGCTTAGTTATTTTTGAAAAAAATTTTATGTAGCACCTGTAAAAACCAGTATGTCCTAGAAAACTTCTCACCCTTTTAACATTAGTATATTGTGGTAATTTTTCTATAACTTGGATTTTTGCAGGATCTACCTCCATATCTTTTTCAAAAATTTTATTCCCAAGCACAATACCTCCTGCAACCATAAATTGACATTTTTCCCAATTTAATACTAGGTTGACTTTTTCACATAATTCCAGAATTTTTTCTAAATTATTAAGACATAATTCAAACGAAGTCCTAAATACAAAAAAATCATCCATAAACACTTCCATTCCATGTTCTATAAAATTGCTAAAAATTGACATCATGCATCTTTGAAATGTTGCAGATGCATTACATTGTCCAAAAGGCAATCTACAAAAAGAAAATGTTCCATTTGAGCTAATATTGTCCAAAATATTATTTTCTCTTGATCCTTGATCCCTAAATATTGCTAATATGCACAGTACAACAACAATTCAGATTATATTTCACTTATACTTCCTTACTTTGCAACAAAACCAAAAACTTGATCTTGAAGAAAAATAAGAATTTTAACTTTAAATTATATATATTGGGATATTACGCAAGTATATGTATCGTTATCAAGTAATATAAGACTTTTTATTAAGACTTGAATATCGAACCCACAAGGAGAACGTGCAATATGCACTATTGAACAACAAACTTTCTATTTTTAATAAAAAGATAATTATCTAAACTAAAGATGATTTTTGCAGTAATGAAAATTTAAATATTTTTTGTCTTTTCAATATTCTGATAGAAAAATAACAATTTAAAAAGATAACTAGAGGTTTTGTAGAAGAAAAGCACTAAATATGAAAATATCTTTCTTCTTGTTATGAATCCGTAATAAGTATAGGAATTTTGTGGTGGAAGTATGCAAATTTGTTGTGCCAAAAAGGAGCAATAATATTCTTTACCCTTACTAGAGATGCTATAAAGAACATTTGCTAATGCATGGAAGATACTAGCCCTCACTCTAGAATTCCCTCAATTCCCTCCACCTGGTGGTTAACATCTTGTATCAGAACCTAAAATAATTAACCAAGTTGGGGGTTTTATCCTGTCACTTTAAAGTCCTCTAACTCTACACCCTTCAATGAATATTTCGCTATTTATTTGCACTCAATCATATGAACTACATTCTCATTCATACAACCTCATGTGATTCCTTCCAATTGTTGACTGAGACAATACCAGCCCGGTTCTTACATGTTCTCACAACAAATTTTAACATCTGGATTGGCCAAATCAAGAAGTAAATAAAGTGCATGGATTTAAATCATCACAACTTCTTCCATCTTGAAGATCAATACTTTCCACAACTTCTGTCCAAAACTTAATTACTTATCATTTTAAGAAGAAAGATAAAGAAAACTACTCAGAATCCAT
>NW_018221318.1:14678-28325 GCF_001263595.1 Phalaenopsis equestris
CACTTTAGTTTAAAAGAAGAAATTATTTTCAAACCAACAACAAGTCTCAATTAAAACCAAAAGTAGTCTCAAAACAAAAAGATAAAAACTTATCTCAAGTCCTCCACCAAATTCTTTAAGTTCCTTTGATTCTCTTCTCTTTACAATCACTCAAAATAAAATAACAAAAAGGATAAAATAAAAGTAAAAGTGGTGCTTGAAAATCTCTCTGAACTAACTCCCTAAATAAGAACTTCCAAAACTTTCCAGTACTTTTAGGACCCTTTTCTAAGTCCTCCCTTCTTTCTTTTATAATTTTTCAAAAGGTGCCTTGGTTTCTCTTCAAAATATGTCTAGATTCAATGTATTTCCCTAAGAGATGCGTCCTTTCGTGATAATTTTTATCCATGGTGGTTATAACCACCTATTAAGCCAATGGGTGCCTCAAAAACCTCTTTAAAATTTACAGAAACCAAATTTACTCGTCCAATAACTGCCACCGGTGCTTTAGCGCAGGACCTCTGGCACTTACGCGTGGCCTTCTCTGTTTAATTGGCGCTTAAGCATCGGATCTGGCGCTTATGTGCCAAAACTCTTTTGCACATTTTTCACCTTTTTGCTCTAAATTTGATCATTTTTCACTCCTTTAAGCATTTTCACCCTTTTTACCTATATCTGCAAGAAAAACACAAAAAATACCTTCCATTAAAGCACAATATCTCAAAAAATAGGTATAAAAATGTGTCTAAAAATACTATGTATTTTAGGTGTTTCAAAACTCTAGAGCAATTGGAATTTGATGATAATTGATATATCCATCTAAAAAGCAATAATATTTATTCCCAGCCAATCTATCCAACATTTGGTCTAGAAAGGGTAAAGTAAAGTTATCATTTCTAATGGTCATATTTAATTTTTTATAGTTAATACAAATTTACCAACCAGTAACTTGTCTTATTGGTATTAACTCATTTTTCTCATTTTCTTTAACAGTCACTCCTCCTTTATCCAAAATAGGATATATAATTCTAGCATCTAACCATTTCAGAATTTCCTTCTTGACTACTTCTTTCATCATTCTTCTTTCATAATTGGGTTTAATCTTCTCTGAGGATCGGCTTTAGGTTCATATTGTTCATCTAATAAAATTTTGTGCATACAAATTGAAGGACTAATTCCTTTAATATCTGCTAAAGTCCATTCAAAAGCCTTTTTATACTTTTTCAACATTTCTATTTTTTTCAACATTTCTATTAACTTTTGTTCTTGAATTTTAGTTAACTCAGAAGATATAATAACAGGCAATGTAGATGACTTTCCTAAAAATATATACTTTAAATGGGCATGTAATATGTTTAAAAGGAGTTCAGGTGGTTTAATACTTAAAGGAATAAGATTTTTACTATCGTTTTCCAACCATTCTAACGTTTCAAAATTTTCCTGAATATAATCCAAATCTTCTCCTTTTATTTCATCTTCATTCTAAAAAATTTCTCCTTAACTCATTCTTAATGTTCATTACTCAGACAATCAGCTACTTACATCCTGAAACATTCATTATCTTTTTCTACTATAGGATATTTCATAGCTTTTGTTATATTAAATTTTACTTCTTGATCATTAACTCTCATTATTAATTCCCTTTTTTTCAAATCTATTACAGCTCTTTCTATTACAATAAATGGTCTCACTAAAATAATAAGAATCTTTTTATCTTCCTCCATATCCAATACTATAAAGTATACAGGGAAAATAAATTTATCAACTTTTTCAAATCTATTACAGCTCTTTCTGTTACAATAAATGGTCTCACTAAAATAATAAGAATCTTTTTATCTTCCTCCATATCCAATACTATAAAGTATACAGGGAAAATAAATTTATCAACTTTTACTAGTACATCCTCTATAACTCCTTTTGGATAAGTTATTGATCGATCAACTAACTGAAGTGTTACAGTAGTAGGAGAAATTTCTCTCAAATCTAAACGTTTAAAGATCGATAAAGGCATAAGATTAATACTCGCTCCTAAATCACATAAAGCTTTTCCATAAAACTTTTCACCAATTGCACAAGGTATAGTAAAACTACTAGGATCTTTTAATTTTTCAGGAAGCTTTTTCTGAATAATAGCACTACACCTTCACTTAGAGCAACGGTCTCATGATCTGTAAACTTCTTTTTCTTGTTTAAGACATCCTTCATAAATTTAACATAACTTAGCTTTATTCCAAAACTTCAACAAAAGAAATATTTATCGTTAATTTCTTAAGGATTTCCAAAAATTTTGAAAATTGTTTATCTTTATTTTTTTGCTTCAGTCTTTGAGGAAACGGAGGTAATGGTTTTTATAAAGAAACCTGTGTTTGTTCATTTTCTATTTCTTCTTTCTATTCATCAACTTCAATTCCTCTTTGGATCCTTGTTTCAACTTTTTTTCCACTTTGTAATTGAATAGCTTTAATTTTCTCTTTATTTTGATCTTTTGGATTAACTTCCACAGTACTCGGAAGAATTCCAGAATGTCTGTTACTAAGTTACTAAGTGCAGTCAATGTGTCCTAATTGATTTTCAATATTTCTAATAGCACCCCATTGATTTTGTATTTGATTTCTCATATTTAACATCACTTCTTCCATCGTTAACTTATTTTTCTTAACTTGTAGGTTAGGATTGGAGTTAAATCCTGGATGATAATAAGGTCAAAATTAGGATATCCTTGATTGTTCAAATTTTTGGGCAGATTCACCGAATTGTTATAATTATTCCAAGTAAAATTAGGGTGATTTTTCTATCTAGGGATAAAATAGTTAGAATAGGGATTATTATTTTGATTATGTATATTGTTTAATGTTTCATAAGATTGTTGTCATAAGATTGTTGAGTATCAATAATCTATCTTAGAGAGTTTTCCTCTAATATTGGGGGTATTTGAGAATAACTCACTCCTATTTGATCAATCTTTTTGGAAATAGCAGTAATTTGAGATGCCAAAATAGGCATTGCATCACAATCATGAATACTGGCTACTCTCTTAGGTTATGCCCTTTCAGAGGGCCATTAAAAATTATTAGTAGTCAATTCTTCAATTAAAGAATATGCTTCATCAAAAAATTTTGACATTAATGATCCACCCGCAGCAGCATTTATAATATATCTTAGTGATCCTACTAATCCACTGTAAAAACTTTGAATTATTAACCAATCTGGCAAAGCATGGTGTGGACACTTTTTAAGAAGATCTTTAAATTATTCCTAGGCTTCATATATCGATTCCCCTTCAAACTGACAAAAAGATGTAATATCATTTCTAAGCTTAGCGGCTTTAGAGGGTAAAAAATATTTAGCCAAGAATTTTTGTGATAGTTCTCCCCAAGTTCTAATAGATCCAGGTGCTTATGAATTCAACCAAGCCTTGGCTTTATCCTTTAATGAAAAAGGAAAAAGTCTAAGTCTAATAGCATCATTGGACACTCCGTCATATTTAAATGTAGCACAAATCTCAAGAAAACTAACAAGATATAAGTTAGGATCTTCAGTAGGTGGTCCTCCAAATTGATTTTTTTTTACCATTTGGATAATGACATGTTTAAGCTCAAATGAATTAGCAGCAACATCAGGATTTTGAATACTCAAGTGAAGTTCATTTGCTATCAAATTCGCATAATCTTTTAAAGTTCTTTGTCGATTCTAATTTATTGGATTTTCTAAGTTATTTGTCATTTCTTCTAAATTTTTAATTTCCCTTTTTTAATTCTAAATTTTTAATTTCCCTTTGTTGTTTTCAAATTTTTCTAATAGTATGTTCTAACTCTGAATTGTAAGGTATTAAGCCTTTAGATCCAATATTTTGCATAAACAAATAAAGTAAGCAAAGTAAAATTCTTTTTAACAAAATATTCTTAAATAAATTTCTTTTTATATTTTTTATTTTTTTTATTTTTTTATTTTTATATATATTTTATAGTATATATATTATCTCTAACTTTCCTAATTTATCAAAACTATTTAATTTACCTAAATTTAACAGTTACCTTCCCCACACAACCGCGCCAAAAACTTGATCCCGATTTTTTTATATGTAAGGATTTATGAAGTTGACACCACTACAGTGCCAAAAACTTGTTACATTATTTTATGAATAAGAAATTTAAGCATGTTATTTTGGGATTCCACGCAAGTATACGTATCGTTATCAAGTAATATAAGCCTTTCTATTTAAGCCTCAAATATCGATTCCACGAGGAAGGTTTAGATTTGAGATGAAAAATTAATTAGAAAATTCACAAAAGTAAAAAAAATTACTGTCACTAATTTTAAATTATTTGAGACACTATCACAACTAAGTTATTAACTACTAGCAAAACTACAATGCAAAGTTTAAACTTTAACTTCTAAACTATGTTTATGTGGTTTATAATATGTATTGTGCCAAATTTGAGCAATTATATTTCTCTACTCTGATACAGTGCATAGAAAATCATTGGTTAATCCTAGGTTTAGTCCCTAAATCTCTGGCTAGGCTAGGAGGATACTGGCTCCCAGTCTACGGCTCTAACTCCAAAGCTCCCACTTCCCTTCACCTGAAGGCTAACTCTCACTTTAGTTTTTAAACACTAAAACCTAATTGAGGATTTTAGTCTGTCACCCTAAAGATTCTGCAATTCTACACTCAATAAAGAATATTTTCCTATTCATTTGCACTCAATTCCATGAACAAATTTCTTCTCCATGAAATCAAATGTGATCATTACTCTGTTGTAGAACTCATACTCCATTTCCCGGATCATATATTTCACAACATATTTTAATAATTCAATTGGCCAGATCGAAATGTAAATTAAGTTCATATCATCACAATTTATTTTATATTTTAATATTGACACATCATATTATCTCTTCATTTCACCATATCTCAGAGTATAGAGAAAGATAGTGGGAACTACTCAGATTTCATGAAAAAAAACAAAACAAAACACAAATTTCATATATAAAAAAAAGTTCATACAACACTAATAAATAAACAAAACTTATCTGAAACTCTTTCTCAAAGCAAAAGGAAGAAGATATCTCTCACTTTTCTCCTTCTCCAACACTCTTACGGAAAGTTTCACACTAAATCTCACCACACAAAATTTAAAATATTAAGGAAAAATCACTAATGGACTCCAATATGGTGGTGGAATGAAGATGGATTATGAAGAATCATAAAAATGGAGCTTGGTGGAATGTCTTAGAGCGAAAAGAGTCCCTTTCCTGAAGAATTTCGGCCCCAAATAAAGCCCAAGGTCGGTTCTCCAAAAGGTGCTCCAAAAACTCTTCAATAATTATTGAAATACATTGAACCTTCAGGAAATAGGGGCTTAACCGCCTTTGACGTCGTCGATGCTAGTCTTGCGCCCTCGGCGCTTAGTAAAATTTCAGTTGCTCTATTGTTTTGCGTCGTCGGCGCTGCCTTTAGCGTGGACGTCACTGAGTACTTCTTCAAAAACGTCATTTTAACTCCAAATTCCATCTTTTTTGCTTCCTTTTTGCTTTAAGTCCTAAAAATCAATAACCTACAAAAAAACATCAAATGCATTCCATTAAGGTGCAATATCACAAAAAATAAGTATAAAATATGGGTCTAAAAATGCATATATTTTTAGTGTATCAATAATTTAAGTAATTGTCTTTTTGAAATAGAATATTATTACTTAATAGTGCATATTATGACTCGTATTCGAGGCTTAATAAAAAAGTCTTACATTACTTGATAATGATAAGTATACTTGTGTAATATTCCAATATATATATAAATTAAAAAATAGAATTCTTATTTTCTTGAGGATCAAGTTCTTGGTGCACTTGCAAAGTAGGAAAGATAAGTGGTGAATATAATTTGCATACATTGTTATAATGTTGCATATAAACATTCAAGATCAAGTTTTTTACGTCGTTGTCAGGAATTGAAATTAAGAAAATTAAAAATTAGGTTTGCAATTTAGATTTCAATTGAAATTGAGATTGAAATTAAATTGTAATTTAATTTAAAAAAAATTTCTATTTTTAGAAAGCTTTATTTAAACTTTAAGAATTTTTATACGAATACTTTATTGTTATGTTTTTAAATCAAGTATCTTATTTTTTTTTTACGTGAGTGTATGCGTAGTTCAGGTTCTGAAGGACTAGTGTCCTATGATTCTGAGTTAGAAAGAACTGTTAAGAAGATTAGAAAAAGAAAAAAAAATTAAAAATGTTGAAAAATCTAAAAAAATTGCAGAAATGGCAGATCAAAATAATCAAAATGCTGAAATTCATCAAGAATTTAGACCATTAAGAGATTATGCTAACATTACGGTAGATGAACTTCATTATAGTATTCAAAAACCTACTGTAGTGTCTAGTTCATTTGAGCTTAAACATACTATTATCCAAATGGTATCAAATAATCAGTTTGGGGGATTACCAACTGAAGATCCAAATTTACATATTGTCAATTTTTTAGAATTGCCACTACATTTAAATATGATGGTGTATCAGATAAAGCCATAAAAATTAGCTTTTTTCCTTTCTCACTGATGAATAAAGCTAAGATATGGTTGCATTCATTAGCACCTGGATCTATCAGAACTAGGGGTGATTTAGCACGAAAATTCCTTACTAAATATTTTCCACCATAAAAAATTGTGAAGCTTAGAAATGATATTACATCTTTTAATCAGTTTGAAGGGGAATCTATTTATGAAGCATGGGAACAATTTAAAGAACTCATAAGAAAGTGTCCACACCATGCTATACCAGATTGGTTAATAATTCAAACTTTTTTATAATGGATTAGTTGGGTCTCTTAGATCTATTATCGATGCCGCTGTTGGTGGTTCATTGATATCAAAACCATTCAATGACACTTATGCTTTAATTAAAGAAATTACTACCAATAATTTTCAATCACCTTCTGAGAGGGTAAATCTTAAAAATGTAGCCTTTTCATGAATCTGATGCATTTACTATTTTAGCAAATCAAGTTGCTGCAATTTCAAGGAAGTTGGACCAATTTGGAATGAATTTTTCTAAACCAATTCCTAAAACCAATTCCAATTAATTAAGCCAAATGGTAGATTCTCAAGCATCATTAGAGACAATTAAGCCAAATGGTAAATTAGGCTAAATGGTAGATTATCAAGCATCATTAGAAAATTTGAATGCCATAAATAATAAGTAGAATAACTCATATTCAAATTATTATAACCCAGGTTGTAAAAACCATCCCAACTTTAACTGGAACAACAATTCGAATAATACTTCAGGTGGAAATAATCAATAATGGGTAGCATCCAAGTAAACCCATTGGGAAGCTGGAACAACCAAGGGAATAATAATAATAGATCTACTTATCCTCCAGATTTTAGCAGTACTCCACAATTTAAAGAGAAGAAGTTATCTATAGAAGAAGTGGAGTTAAAAATTGGAATCAGTTACAAAGTCAAGGAGCTACAATTAGAAATACTGAAAATCAACTTAGACAAATAAAAAATTCATTAATTAATAGATCTCAAGGAACACTTCCAGTTAAAAATTGGAATCAGTTACAAAGTCAAGGAGCTACAATTAGAAATACTGAAAATCAACTTAGACAAATAAAAAATTCATTAATTAATAGATCTCAAGGAACACTTCCTAGTAATACTGAAGTAAATTTGAAAGACCGGAATAAAGAGCAAGTAAAAGTCGTTCAACTTAGAAGCGGAAAAGAGTTTGAAGGTAGAGTTAAAAAAGAAACTGAAGTAGAGAGAGAAGAGATTGAAGAACCAAAAGAGGACACTCCGAAAGGCTTAGAGAGACCTATTTGTCCACTTAAATTTGATTTGGAAAAACTACCACCTCCATTTCCTCAGAGGCTTTGTCAATAGAAGTTGGATAAGCAATTTTCAAAATTTTTGGAAATTTTCGAGAAGCTTATGTAAATGTCAAGCTATGTAAAATTTATGAAGGATATTCTAAATGGAAAAAGAAAGTTTGAAGATAATGAGACTATTGCACTTAGTGAGGAGTGCAGTGCTATAATTCAGAAAAAGCATCTTGAAATGCTTAAAGTTCCTGGTAGCATTCCAATTTCATGTGTAATAGGAGCATATTTTATGGAAAAGCTTTATGTGATTTAGGTGAAAGCATTAACCTTATGTCATTGTCAATATTTAAGATTGGGACTAAGAGAAATAACCCCTACTATTGTAATACTGTAGTTAGTAGATCATTCAATAATATATCCTAAAGGAGTTATAAAAGATGTCCTAGTGAAAGTGGAATAATTTATTTTTCTTGTTGATTTCATTGTACTGGATATGAAGGAAGATAAAGAGATACCTTTCATTTTGGGGAGACCTTTCCTAATCGCAGAAAGAGCAATGATAGATGTGCAAAAAGGGGAATTATGGGAAAGTTTTGAAATTCTGGACACAACATAAAAAGATAAAGCATTTTGTTCATCAATTGAAAAACCTCCATAACTTGAGTTGAAGTTACTTCCTGATCATTTAAAATTTTCCTTTTTAGGTGATTCCTCTAATTTACCAGTTATAATTTCTTCAAAATTAAGGATGGAAGAAGAAGAAAGTTTGATGAAAATTTTGAAAAATTTTAAGAAAGCCTTTGGATGGACAATAGCTGATTTTAAAAGAATTTGTCCTTCAATTTGTATGCATAGAATTGATATGGAAGAGAACTGCAAACCCAAGGCTGATCTTTAAAGGAGATTGAATCCTATTATGAAAGAAGTTGTTAAGAAATAAATTCTAAAGTGTTTAAATGTTGGAATTACTACCCTATTTTAGATAGTGCATGAGTTAGTCCAATTCATTGTGTTCCTAAGAAAGGAGGAGTAATTGTGACTGTAAATGAACATAATGAGTTAATACCTACTAGTTAATACCAATGAGTTAATACCTACTAGACAAGTCACAAAGTGGCAAATATGCTTTAATTATAGAAAATTAAATCTTTCTAATAGAAAAGATCATTTTTCACTACCCTTTCTAGATCAGATGTTAGATAGACTAGTTGGGCATAAATACTTTTATTTTTTTGATGGATATACTGGTTATCACCAAATTCAAATAACTCCTGAAGATCAAGAGAAAATAATGTTTACTAGTTTGTATGGTATATTTTGTTTTATTATGTAATGTCCGTGCTACATTTTAAAGATGTATGATAGCTATTTTCTGTGATTTAATTGAAAGAGGGATTGAAGTCTTTATGGATGATTTTTTAATGTTTGGAACTTCAATTGACTCATGTTTAGAACATTCATTAAAAGTTCTTAAGTGCTGTGAAGAAACAAATTTAGTACTTAATTGGGAGAAATGTCAATTTATGGTAGCAGGAGGAATAATATTAGGACGTCAAATATCAGAAAATGGTATGGAAGTAGATCCTGCTAAAATTCAAGTAATCGCTAATTTACCTTATTTAAGAGAAATCATGAGTTTTTTAGGACATGCTGGATTCTACAAGTGATATATTAAGACTTTTCAAAAATTGCTAAGCTTTTATGCCATTTACAAGAGAAAGATGTAATTTTAAATTTTGATGAAGAGTGCCTAAAATCTTTTGAGTTTTTAAAAGAAAAATTAGTTACTGCACCAGTTATAGTTTCACTATGATGTTCGGTCAACCAGAATACGTATTGGTTACGTCGGGCTGACGACGTAAAACCAAGTACTCTATGGGAGGCAACCCATAGTTTTCAGTGTGTTGTTGTTTTGAATGTTTTTTTGTGTATGATTAAATAAAATTAGGGTAGTATTTTAAGAGAATTATGTGTTAGTAATGGTTTTAAGACTTTATTATGTGACTTAGAAATGTTATAATGTGTATTTGGATGTTAAGTTGCTTGGTGCTAAATCAAGCACTGACACTTAAGCGCCAATATTTACCGCTTAAGCGCGGATGATATAAATCATGTGCAAATTTTGATTTCTAAAAGATCTAACCACAAATTTGTTAACTTGAACGTGCCATGGTAGTTTTAGGACGTGTCTATGAGTTATAAGAAGGATTTAAGCCTATAAATAGAAGGGTTTTATAAAGAACTTTCACCACAATTCAAATTCTAACCCAAAAAGTCTAAAAGAAAGAGAGATTTGGAGAAAATGTCTTTATGGGAGATGGATTTGAAGAAAAAAGAAAAGGCCATGAGGAATAAATTCATTAGTCAGAGTGCACAAGAGATGTATAACGGTTTCTTAGCAGTTAGTATTGAAGGAATATCGAAAAAGATGAACAAAATTGAGGCTAATGTGGCTTCATATGACGCAAAGGTAAATGAAGTTAACACACATCTAGAGCATATTGGATGGCAATTAAAAATTCAATTTAACCATACTATTTATATAGTGGAAGTGGATAAGGTGAAGTATCTTAAGCAGAAATGGATTGAAGAAGATTGTATTAGAGCTCGTCACCACCGTCCATTTTATCAACTGTATATTTCAAATGCCCAAGGAGAGACTAATGAGAAACAGGAATTTGTTCCAACAAATGAAGAATGGAAATAAGTTCAATGCTAAGATTTGTTTGTTAGGAGTTGTTTTATGTGTTAGTTTTAGGTCTTATCTTTAGTGTTTATGTGATTATCTGTTTTATTGTGTAAGTTTGTTCAGTGTTTGTATTTAGGAAATTTTCTCATCCGAGACTCTTTGGAATGAGAATTATGTGTTGTATGTTGTTTGTAATAGTTTGTGAATGAATTTAAGTGTTTGTTTGTGAAAAATTAGTGTTATTTTTATTTCTAATTGAATCATTAATATTTGAGAATTTTGAGAGAGAGGAGAGTTAAAAGGGAAGAAAATAGTTATTTAAGTGTTATAAGACCATTTAGGGGTGGCTTACTTAGGCTAACAGTTCATTTTACTTAGGTTCAAAAATATCAAAAATCATGCATTGGCACCTAAATGCCACAACCCCGCACTTAAGCGCGAGGCAACCCGAGAGGCAGGCACCAAGAGGCGCGAGGCAACCCGAGAGGCAGGCGCCTAAGCACCAAAAATCAGAGCTTACGGTTCATGAAAATTGATTTGTAAATGGTTAAAAGTGAAAAATAACCCCAAAAATTTCCATTTTCGCTCCTACCATCATCTTCTTCCTCCGAAGTTCGCAATTTTGAGTTTAGGGCAAACCTTATTTTGGAAATTTCTTGGTGAATTCGAGCCAAATTTGTTAGATTTGGATTTCTTGAGGTAAGAGCTTCACTTCTATGTAGAAATTTTGGATTTTAACCACGTACTTTGAGTACATTTGGAGATACTTGAAAATCACTATTAATGGTGAAAATTGGAGAAAAATCTATGAAAATTACATAGAAATTGTAGTTTAAGCTTATAAAAGTTGAGTTTAGTAGTTTAGACTTGATTCATGGATTTATTTTGGAAGTTTTGAAAATTTTTAGAATGGCACCAAGAATGAAGAGGAGCAAGAGGAACTCCCATTTTGATTCAAGAAAATTTGTGAGTTCAAAAGCTCAAGATCAGTATAGTGATGCTCTACAATCATGAAAACTTATACAGAAGCAATGTTTTAAAAATCCAGGAGGACCTGTTGAAGATTTAATAGTTTGATGATAATGGAAACAATTCTGTTATTTTTCTGATGTACCGGTGATTTCTTTAGTTCGGGAGTTCTATGCTAATCTCCGAGAGGCACAAGAAGATCAAGTTATGGTCAGAGGAAAATCAGTACCATTTTCACCTGAGGTAATTAACATGTTTCACTAGTTTCCCCCCCGATACTTTGTGTTTTTATTCAAACTATAGTCCTACTGAGATGGAGTTGGAAAAGATTATTTCATATTTGACTGTTCGAAGAGGACTCTGGAAGATTACAAATGAAAGGCGAGTCAACTTTTGTGCTTCAAAGTTAATTGCACTTCAAAGGCATGGCATTATTTTATTTCAGCTCGTCTACTACCGACTAATCATCTCAGTGAAGTTACTAGAGAAAGAGTGATGTTAAATTATGTATTCAGCAGTTTAAGCCTATTAACAATGGGGCACTTATCTACCAGACTATCATCAATTCTGCTACTGCTACTACTACTGCAAGTTTGGGATTTTCTTCCTTAATCTTTTCTTCGTGTGAGTAAGCAGAATTTAGATATGATAGTTAGAAAGAAATGTTGCTACCTCTAAAGCCCATTACTAGTGTGAATGTGAAATCATATTCGGAGCACTCTATTTTTAGCTGGAGAGGAGGATTTTCACAGAGTTATGGAATGACAATGTCTGTTGCTTCTACCTCTGGTGCTTCTACATCTAAACCATCTACCTTGAGACCATCTACATCCGAAGGTCAGCCTACTGAATCTCAGGATCAATTATTGAAGAAAATGATGGATAATATTAATTTTACCACAAATAAGATACAAAATTCAAAATATTTTATAGATCATATTGATGGATGTGTCAGAAGACATAGAGATTTTGAGGAGAAATATCACTCATCTTTGGAGAGCGTCATTAGGGGTAACCAAGGAGTGGAATTCCCTTCATATCCAAAATATCCTGATTATGATCCTACAACTTTTTGGGATAGTGGTGACACTAATGATGATGATGAGGAGGAGGACTAAGGTTGTCTTAAATTTGTAATAATTTGAAGTACTGTATTGTGTGAACTTGCTACTGTTGTACTTTTTGTTGTTATTGTTGTAGATCTTTTATTGTGTTGAGGTGTTATGTTTAATTGTTAATGTAATAGTTGTGTTTTGTGTTTTGTGTTTTGTTTTTAGTATTGTGATTAGATTTTGTGGTAGTAGCTGTGTGAAGTAAGATGTGTAGCGTGCTTTAGTTACTTAGCATTGAACTTATTTCTAAGTATTAGGAAATTTAAAAATCTTAATAGTTTTAGTTTTAACTTTAATTTAAAAAATTGCTACCCTGTCCTTTTTTTTATATCAGTGTGTTTGTTTTTATGTTAAGATTGTGAAGTCAAAGTTAGTGTGTTCGTTTTCTTATATGTTGTTACCCACTACTTAAAAGTCTTATGAATCTCTACATGTTAAATTAAAATTAAAATGATAACAATTTGATCAAAAATAATTTTACTCATGTTTTAAATTTATGTACTTGTATCAATAGGGTGTAAAAATTCTTGTAAGCATTTATTTTAATTTTCATTCCTGCTTATATATATTTGATGCTAAAATGTTAAATCTCGTTAAAAATTTAAGTTTGGGGGGGGGTGAAAAATATTTTCAAAACTTGAATTTTATTTTTTTTAAAATATGCTATAAGTGAATTTGATTTGAAAAGAAAAATGATCATGTATATGAAGTTATATTTGGGAAGTAAAATTTTGATTATAGAAATGAGTAAGAAAATTTAGTTAAAACTTTATAAGTGATGTAGAAAAATTTAAAGTTAAAAGTTTTTAAATGTAGAAATGATAAATATTGTGTAACTATATTTAGTAGGAGATATTGTATTTTTGAAAAATGTGGAAGGATTAGACTTTTATTTTTGAACTCATAATTTTCATACTTCTTCACTTTAAGGATTTCCAAACTTTAAGTTGGTCTCATGACCGACGACTTTATATATGCTTAAAATACAAGATAAATATGGACGTAATAAATATTTAATAATTGTAAAGTCACACTTATCAACGCAAGTATACGTATCGCTCAAGTAA
>NW_018221318.1:28730-29541 GCF_001263595.1 Phalaenopsis equestris
TATTTTAGTTGTAAAACTCAACATATTTTAACAAATCAATTGGCCATATTGAAAGTAAATTAAGATTGAAGTGAAAAGATCATCACAATTTCTTAAACATTTTCATGGCTTCACCAATTCAAATCATCATTTCACAAATCTCGAGATAACGATAAAGACAGAGAAAACTACTCAGATCATATGGGGAAAACATAACAAAACTCAGAATTCATATATAAAATCAAAGTCATACAAACTACAACAAGTAAATAACTTATCTCTAATTTCTCCCCAAGAACACTCCTCAATGTTCCTCTAAATCTCTTCCTTTCTTTACAACACACAGAATTCCTCTTCGAAGTAGCAAGGAGGAAGAAATATCTCACTTTCCCTCCACTCATACAATTTCTCAAAGAATTCCTCATAATTATTACACTCTATTGGAAATTTTATACATTAATGGAACCTCTCTAACCTCTAGGGCCTCTAGACTCTTCTATTTGTTGCCAAAATCTTCCCTTTAAGGATGTGGATGACTTTTCCCAAAAGTTGCTTAAGCATCCCTTCAAAATTTGGCCTTATCTAAAGCTTGAGTAGGCATAACCATCGATCTCACCATTTGCGGCCACGAGGTGCGGCCACGAGGGCGCCGTCGGCAGACTTCTGGGGAATTTTTTCCTGTAGCCTCGGGAAAAACTCACCGTCGGCGGCCTAGTTCAAATCTCCACATTTTGGCCCTTTTTTCGCTCCAAATTCGCTCCTTTTTTCATATTTTTGCTCAAATGACTCTAATTCATCATTCCTGCAACAAAACATCAAAAATACCTTTCTT
>NW_018221318.1:31012-32107 GCF_001263595.1 Phalaenopsis equestris
TGCAAGGTCAACTCATTCATTAAATCAGAGAGGGTAAGGGAACTTGAAGATGGAAGGTCATAACTTGTAGAGGGGACATCTCTACTAGTAGAAGGTTCTTGACTTCTACTCCCAATTCTCCATTTCTCATGGGATTCATAAGTCTTCAAATTAGCTTTAATAATGGGTTTCATAGGATAAACTCATTCTTCATCTCCAAATTCTACCCCAGAAAGTTTACAAATTGCATAAATAAGTCCAGGATGTCCTAGACCTCCACTTGTCTCACTCGTTGCCGTAGTCAATATATTCTTAATAATAATTCTCCCTACATTTATAGTTCTACTATTTAGAATACAGAAATTTAGAATAGCTCTACCTCTAATTACCTCACTATGGTGATAGGTCGGTAACAGAGTAGAGGAAATGAAATAGTGCCACGCCTTAGACGTGACATTTAGCATGGAATAGCATGGAAGCAGAAAAATTTACAGCATGGAAGCAGAAAAATTTACCCGTTCTCGTTGCTTTATCTTCCATGTTCCTTTCCCATCAGTGAGAAAGCTGATCACATCATTGAGGGGGCCTTACATTGTACAAAAGGATTCATAGTGGCAGCTATAAGAGTCTATGACTTCATAAAAAGTGTTCATGTGGGCAGCAGTAAACTCAACAAGAAATCCACACACTTGAATAATTATGTCATCAGAATAAATCACATTGGTGTATAACTCCTTCACAACATTAGCATCAGCTTTATTGGTGGTGTAACAAAAGTTTTCCCACCTCCGCTCAGCAATAACTAGTTCGATTTCTCCTCATGGACTTTCAAAAACTCGATCTTGTATGCACTTCTTTCCTTTAAATATGGAAGTAAATTTTGTTTGAGCCATCGCATTGACGAAGCGAGACTCATCAAACTCAACTCTTCTCTTTTGATGAAGAGCCATTTCAATCTAATCAAATTATAGAAAAATTCCAAAAATTACTTCAAATATGCAAATCATGGCTTCCAATAGCAATTCTAAGAGTTCAACATTAAGATCCATGAATTTCTTCCCAAATTTTCTTCACAGCACACTCTCAAATTTTTTGGATCTCCTCAATATGGAAGAA
>NW_018221318.1:32260-35187 GCF_001263595.1 Phalaenopsis equestris
AGGGGGAAGGGGATGATGAATAGCGGCGGTTGACTGGTCAAAATCACGGTTAAAGGTGTTTTTTATGAGCTCACCATAGGCGAGGTCGATGGCGCTGTCGGCGTGCTCTATTGAAATTAAAATCCTAACTTTCGGGAAAAAATCCATCGTCGACGGCTTCGGGCTCTATTGATTTTCTCCAGATTTTTGCAATTTTGATCAATTCCAAGCCTAAACGACATCCGTTTAATCATTATAGACATAATTTTAAGTGACTAAATGATGTACTTAGCACATATAAACTTTCACAACACAAAACATCACATCTATATATAAATTCCAAGGGGTACAATATACGTTACATAACACAACTAAGTTTGGTATTTTCTCAACCTCAATACAATAATTTAGCATTGTAATCCAAGCCAAAACACTCAAAATGCTTAAAATAAAAACATCTTATCCTTAGTCTCAATTATACAGAGATCTACAAACATAATTCTAAAGCAAAGAAAATACACAGTTCAAATCAAAATACATAGATAGACAGATAGGTATTAATATAAATCTACTAATCTTCAGACTGGGTACTCGATTCTCCTCTGAGATCACCCATTGATTGAACATGAACGAAGAGGTTGTAGAAGGGTCGGAATGGAAATTCTTTAGGAGAATCTTCCTCTATCAATTTCATCTGCCTCATCAGTCGTATCAAGCTATCTTCTAAATGTCCAGACTGCTCGAAATGTTCCTTCATTCTCCAGTCTATATGATCAAAGAAATCAGAGATATTATTAATCGCATTCATGACATTTTGTACCTCCTTTTCCAATTTCTTGATTTGGCGCAGGATCACAAGAGACCTATTAGGGACTAAGGGTTGAACTGGCTGTGAATTATGAGATGCTTGATCTACTATAATGGCCATGGTTCAAAAGCTAGGAATCGCTTAGTGGGATCCAAAGGCTTCCAAGGTAGCAGTACCTTTTCCCAATTTTCATAGGACACTTGGAACTGACTGCAAAGTGATAAAATTGTGGAGGGGTGTCCAAGCCCATAAGTTGATCCATGAACGATCAAGCCCAAAACTGACTTCACAATTATAGATCCAATGTCAATTGGCAGTCCCCTTTGGATACAATAATTGAAAATGACACTTTCTTTAGAAACTTTACTGATCTCCATTATCAGTAACAGTTTCACAGAAATGAAAAAGTGTCAATGTTTCAAAACGGGATTCAGGAGTGTTGCAGAAAAACTAACATACTCGTTTTTTCTTGTTTTCCAGTTTGTTTCCCAGTCGTCAGTTTCGTCCGTTAAGTATTGGTAAATCTCATTCATCTGGTTTCTCATTGGGACGAAATTGGAATAGTGGCAGACATGAACATTCTCTAAATTCATTGAACCGTGCAGGAGTGGAAGTGATCCATCTTCCTCGCACATAAACAACTCCTTGGTTGATTCCATGCAAATTTGCATAAAATTTTTTCACCACAGGACTTCCCATCTTCGCCGCACTATCGTATCTTTAATATCCATCATAAGATTATTCAATTCGCAATTCACAAATCCTTGTTCTTTGATTAATATTTTCTTCGTCAGCAACTTGTTGAAGATTCGTTGCGCTTCCGCACTATTAAACTTTCGTCGATTGAAAACTTGCATTATGGGATTATTAGGGGAATTGGACGCCATAAGAATGAAATTGGTGGAGTTTCACTTCATTTTTGGAGGGAAAATATGAACTAGAAATCAAATTTTTGAGTTTAAAAAGACAATACCCGCCCAAAAACCATAAAAAACCGTCATTCTAACATAAGAAACTGTCATCTTACCGGTCTCACCGTCAGCGGGGTTTAGATTCGCCGGTCTCGTCATCAGCGGGGTCGATGGTGCTGTCGGTGAGCCTCTGTGTCAATTTTGTCTGGACTCTCGGAAAAATCCTGGCCCCTCGGCAAGAACCCGCCGTCAGCTGCGTCGAGGGCGCCGTCGTCACCCAAGGCAAAATTTGCATAGTTTCGCTCTGGTCCAAATGCAATCCAATTTTTCTTCATATATCCATTTTTTAAGATGTTTCAAGGGTAAATAAGAGTAGTAGAGTTTAATACTACCACAAACTAATGATAATTTCAAATAAAAACTACTATAATCATGATAAAAATAAAGATGAACATGGGTTGCCTCCCATAAAGCGCTTGGTTTAACGTCGTTAGCCCGACCTATTCAGGTGTCATTCAGGTTGACTGATCATTAAAACCTCTTTAAAATTTGGTCTTTTACCCTCATAATATGGTTTTAATCTGTGTCCATTGACTTTAAATCTATTTCCCGTCTTCTGATCTTCAATTTTAAGAGCTTTGTAAGTATAAACTTGAGTCCCAATAAAGGGTAGTAACCGACGAGACTTCAATTTCCCAGGAAATAACTTCAATCCAGTATTGTAAAGCAAAACTTCTTGTCCTGGTTCAAAGTTCTTCTGGTTAATTTTCTGATCATGCCATAAATTTAGTTTCTCCTTATAAATTATGTCGTTATTATAAGATTCATTTCTTAATTCTTCCAATTCATTCAATTGTAATAATCTCTTCTTACAAGCATCTTTCAAATTATAATTGAATTCTTTACTCTCCCAATATGCTTTATGCTCCAATTCTACCGGTAAGTGACAAGTCTTTCCAGGAATTAGCCTGCAAGGTGTCATTCCAATAGGAGTTTTATAAGCAGTCCTGTAAGCCCATAACGCGGTATCTTGTCTAGTGGATCAATCTACTCTATTAGGGTTTACAGTCTTCTCAAGTATTTGTTTAATCTCTCTATTAGAAACTTTAGCTAGCCCACTGGTTTGAGGGTGATAGGCAGTAAAGATTCTATGAATAATATTAAACTTTTCTGTCAATCTCTGAATATATTTATTCCTAAAATGGGATCCTCTGTCAGTGATAATCATT
>NW_018221318.1:36486-37817 GCF_001263595.1 Phalaenopsis equestris
GAATGTTGCAGGTGCATTACATAATCCGAAAGGCATTCTTCGAAAAGCAAAAGTTCTGAAAGGACTAGTAAATGTTGTCTTTTCTTGATCCTCAGGAGCAATAGGAATTTGATGGTAACTGGTATATCCATCTAAAAAACAAAAATATTTGTGCCCAACAAGTCTATCCACTATTTAATTTAAAAAGGGTAAAGAGAAGTGATATTTTCTGGTGGCAGTGTTTAATTTTCTATAATCAATGCAAATACGCCACCCAGTAACTTGTCTGATAGGTATTAATTAAGTATTTTCTTTTGTTTCAATAGTCACTCCTCCTTTCTTAGGAACACAATGAATTGGACTTACCCACTCACTATCTGAATTAGGATATATAATTTCAGTGTCTAACCATTTCAAAATTTCCTTCTTAACTACTTCTTTCATCATCGGATTTAATCTTCATTGTGGATCAACTCTTAGTTTATATTGTTCATTTAATATAATTATGTGCATACAGATTGAAGGACTGATTCCCTTAATGTCAGCTAAGGTCAAACCAAAAGCTTTCTTATATCTTTTTAATGTATCTAACAGTCTTTGCTCTTGCATATCATTTAATTCTGAAGATATAATAACAGGTAATGTAGATGAGTCTCCTAAAATACATACTTCAAGTGGCTAGGCAATACTTTCATCTAAAGTTCAGGCTGTTTTATAATTGATGAAAATAGATTTTTATCAGCATTTTTCGTAATACCCAACATCTTAAATCTTTCCTGAACATAATCTAATTCTTCTTTTTCTAATTATTCCAAAATAACTGTCATTCTTTTCAAATTGTTCCTTCTCTACAAAATGTTCTTCTTCTTCAAAATGCTTTTTATCTTCAAAATGTTCTTTAAAATGTTCGTTCAATAGAAGTTCAATAATTTCCATGTGAAAACATTCATTATCTCTTTCAACAACAGGGTATTTCATAGATTTTGCAATGTTAAAAGTCATTTCTTGATCATTAACTCTCATAGTTAGTTCTCCTTCTTGAACATCTATCATAGCTTTTTGAGTAGCTAAAAATGTAACTAAATGATCAATAGCACATGGTAACTGAACGATCCACTAATTGTAGAGTTACAGAAGTAGGTGAGACTTCTCCAAATCCTAATCTTTTGAAAATAGATAGAGGCATAAGATTAATGCTGGCTCCCAAATCACATAAAGCTCTTCCATAAAATTTTTCACCAATAGCACATGGTATAGTGAAACTGCTAGGATCTTTTAATATTTTAGGAAGCTTTTTTCTGAATAATTACACTGCACTTTCGCTAAGTGCAACAGTTTCATTATCCGTGAAC
>NW_018221319.1:0-6847 GCF_001263595.1 Phalaenopsis equestris
AGTAAGGGTAAAGAATAATATTGCTCCTATTTCACTAAACACAATTCTTATACTTATTATTGATTCGTGATAAGGAGGAAGATATTTCATATTCAGTGTTTTTAGATAAACTCATATGCTTTTGAAATTTTTGAGTATTAATATTCTTGTTACTATTCTTTTTCTAAATATTGATAAAATAACTGCAAATTGATGGTTATTAGATATTAGTCAAGATTAAAAATTATGAGCAAATGTGGAACATGTTTTACAGGGACTTGTTTTCCATCAAAACAACACAAGCAAATTTTTGTTTTTGCACATTTATATAATGAGAAATAAAATATGGGCGATGAGAATTGCTATGAATTTGATATTAAATTTTGCAAAAGAAAGATGATAATCTTTAGTCATTAAAGAAACAACAACTAAAGGAATACTAATTTTGCTCGCAATTTTAGAAATACAAACTTCATTCCAACAACACAAAGATGTGTTAGAATTTCACCCAAATATGAACTTCTCAAAATTTTGTTTAACCGAGCTAAAATCATGAGACCATATTTTCCATAGATGAACCATGAGTAACCATTAAAAATCACTTCTAATTCCTCTTCACAGTTTTAATTTTTTATTTTTTATTTTTAAAACTTTCTGTAAGAGATAGAAGATTAACCTAATATTTTAATTTCCACATTTTATTACTAGCCTATTGCAAATTAACATAGACCGGCCTCTTCCGTAGAGCATATTCAACCAAGACTAAGTTTAACAGCTTCGTTTTCTCATGAAATCCAAATTCAGAGAAAGAAATCTTATATTATGAATGAGAGACATAGGACAAGTTGAAATTTGAAGAACTATTAAGACCTAAAAAAACTATACTTTTCCAATTGAGAGCTGGAATAGGGCGAAGAACGAGAGATAAGAACTAGAATTTAGGGGGGAAATAAAGAATCTATGAAAAATTGGGGGCATACACTCCAAAACTTCATGAAACATCAAAATAAAAATAAAAAAAAAAGGAGAAAAAAAGATAAGTTTTTTCAAGAGCAAAGAAAAAAAAAAGAACAGTAGGAATCCAAAAGCTCGAATGCCCCGAGCTAGCATTTGGATATTCGATTTGTTTTATATAATTCCCTTAGAAAACAAAAAATCGAATTCTATCGTGAATACATGGCCTAAAATTTTCATCAGTACCCGAATCATGTCACTCTCCACCGTCGCAGTACGCTTCCTCGTCCTTCTCCTCTTATCCATTGCAGCTACGCCAAGATGGTTGCCTACGTGTAGTTATTCAAAATCTCCTCCTCGTCAATCAGTCGTGAGATCGGATGTTTACCAAATTTCTGTAATAGGTGAACTTCTAACTAGTATTATCTTCATGAGCATGTCCGTTGGATTCTTCTTCGTATCTATCTTCTTCAACAAAATATTGTCTTTTTTCAATCAAGTCTCGAACAAATTGATGCCTCATATCAATGTGCTTGGAACAAGCATGATGAACTGGATTTGTGGCCAAGAATATTACACTCTGACTATCCATAATACTGTAAGAGACTCCATATCAACTTCTAAGTTATCTAATAGGCTTTGCATCTAGTTAGCTTACTTCATTTCCTGTGTAACTGTCACGTACTCAGTCTCCGCGGTAGATAAAGTAACAATAGACTAAAGAAACAACCTCCGACTGACTGGAACTCCAACCGATGTGAATAAATAGCCTGTCGTAGATCTTCGTCTATCCATATCAATGTAGCCTAGACGCAAACTTGCACTGGATGAATACCTCTCAAACACCAATCCAGTATCAACTGCACCCTTCAAATACCTCAAAATACTCTTCACAGCTGACTAATGACCCCTTACTGAATCATGCATAAACTTGCTTATAAGGCTAACTGCTTATGTAATGTTTGGTCTAGTACAAACCATGACATATATCAGACTGTCGATTGTACTAGTATAATGAACCGATCACATATCTTTCCTCTCCTGATCATCTTTAGGACACTAATCTGAACTCAACTGAATGTGAAATGCAATGGGCAAACTCACTGCCTTGCTCGAGTCATCAACCCCAAACTTCTTATGTACCTTCCGAACATAAGCTTCTTGTGAAAGTCAAAATTTTCCAGATGACTTGTCCCCTGAGAATTTTATGTCAATAATTCTGCAAACTTCACCCAACTCCTTTTTAAAATATTTAGACAGTTGATTCTTCATCTTATCAACATCAATTTGACTGACAAATACAATCAACTTATCATCAACATTTAGAAGCAAGAAGATGAACTCACTGTTGGCCAACCTCTTGAAATATGCAAAATGATGTATTGTTCCTTATGTACTCTTGTCCCCTCATGAATTGATCAAATTTTTTGTACCACTGTCATGGTGACTACCTGAACCTATACAAAGACTTATTTAGTTTACAAACCAAGTCTTTTTATGCTCCATAGTTAGGCGTCTGCAACATGTAGATCTCATTGTTGGCATCAAAGTTTTTTGTCAAGTGTGTATAACATCCACATGAATAGCTCAGGTTGATTCACTTCTCATTGATAGCATCTCGTAGCTCAAGGAGCCCATCTAATACCTCTATTATGTGTTCGGGCGACGAAATTAAAGTCTGCAATGATTCGACCTTACCCAGAAGTATCTACCATTTAGCGGGCCTACTTAGGACATTGGACATGTTCGATATCCATCCAAAAATTTAGAGGTCCCTCTGTATCCAGTCAGAGCCTCCCTGGGGTCAAGAGAAGTAATGAAGCCTTCAAACGAGCACTACGGGAAAATTCATCGTAAGGTGGTTTTAGCCTAAACCATGAAAATATTTTACATCTATTCTGATGTTAAAAGACCCAGCTCCATCAATCTAGACTCTTCTGAGACCAAGGATAGCCGTCAGAATTCTCCAAGAACAGATTAGAGAAATTTGGGTTCGGACCAATTTTACCCCCGCGAGGGTCTGAGACGCCTATCGAAACAAAAAACCCCATGTTTGAAACCCTAATAAGTTCATTTCTAAGTTAGTGGGTTGTATTCCAGTGATATGTAAGTTTCCATGGCTTCTAAATTGATGATAACCTTCCTACGGTCACCTAGACAAAAATTAGGGTTTGGAATGTGTAGTCTGAGCTTCCATTAACAACAAATTCTCCATTCAATGTACATTAAAAGTATTCATTTTTGAGGTTAAGTGTTTATATTTCAGTCATGTTTTATCCCCCATAGCTCACGGATTGAAAAAACCCACTGATGGACGATCTACATGAAAATCAGCATTTTTGAGCCAGACCAACGCCTAGGCACTAGCCTCGGGTGTCTAAGTGCTTAGAACTACCTATGGAGTATGCAATAAAGCACTGGGAAAGTAGGCGCCAGTCCGGGGCCTCTAGTTGCCCAAAATGACCAAAAAATGACTGTTTCTCGAGCCCTGAAAAAGTAGGTGCCAGCCTGTTAGCACCAGACCCTGGCGCATAGGTGCTTTTGGCCTAGAACCATGGTATCAGACAGAACACCTAGGCATCAGGGTTGCGACGCCTAGGCACAGGTCCACTTACAGAACGTGTAAAATCCTAATTTTAAAGCCATTTTGACCATAACACTCTTAACTAGGCAGTCAAAATTGCAGAATTTCTTGTGCTTGGAGCAGATTTGCTCTGGAGATGGGAAAAAAGGGTAATTTTACCTCTTTCATGCATCTTTCGTAAGCTTCCAAGAAGGCTTAGCAAGGTCATTTTTGGCAAAAGAGAAGGGGAGGGCTGGTTTAACCCCTCATCTCTCTCATTTCAAATGATCTTCTCTCATTTTAGTTTTAGGTTGAGCTTAGAGAGCTTGGGAGAGCACAAGGGAGAACTCTATCTTCTTCCTCGAGGAGCATGGGGTTTTCTTGGAGCTTAGAGCTTGGAGCAAGGAAAAATGAGGGAGACTCTTCATCTTTCTCAAAGAGAAGCTAAAACAAGTTAGTTATCTCCCAACTTCCCCTTCTTCTTCCATCTTCTTTATCTTCTTCCATCACTTCATTTGAGTGTGTGAGGAGAGTTTTGTGGGAAAGAATTTAGCTAGGAAACATGGCCTCTTCCCTCTTACACTAAAGTAGATTCTATCTTGGGGAAGGATCGTCGGAGCACCTCTAGAACTTTGACAAAGCTTGGAACTTCGCTAGAATCTCGTCGGACTCTCCTTCTAAAGGAGAGCTTCTTGGTTCTTTAGAGAAGGAGTAGAGCAGACCTCACCGAAGCTTCATCAGAATGTTGTCATCTCTCCTACCACTATGAGAGGTTCATCCTACTTGAATAAACACGACATCAAATGCAAGTTAGTGAGATTCTCTGAAAATATCTCACGTTTTCTTTCTTAGCCAGCCATAGGAATAGTTTTACTTGGTGTTGTGGGTTCAGTCACCCAAGTTGGCTAGTTGGCCTGCCGACACTAGTCGACATGACCATGCACCTATTGTTGGAAATTTATTTCTTATAAGAAGCCCAAGGTTAGAAAGTTTTTGTTGGACACAATCCTATGCGAATCCAAGAGATTCCTTGGTGAACCTTTAGATATAAACTTAAGTGAGGTCAGAATCTCAATTTCTTATTGCTGTAACATTTCTGACCCTCCTTGGCGGGTTGGTTGGAATATTTTGATTTTATGAAGTGAGAAAAGCTTTGTAGCTAGCTCCCTTTGTAAAATTATGAGTTATGGAATAGGAAAAGCTTTGTAGCTAGTCAATTTCACAACATTGTGAAGAGTTTCCTTTTTGGAAATCCGAAGGTGAAGCTCCCCACACGCCTCACCAAAACATGAGGTGGCTATGTCGCATATCCATGTGCTAAACCCCTACGTGCCTATGTGAGATTGTTAGGTGAGTGTGGCTTGCTATCGATTATGATCATTTACATTGCATGATGTATTGTGTCACATTATGTGTTTTGCTTGAGGTATGTCACACTTGCACATTACCTCAATTGGCCGCCCTGACCCGGTCGGCATAACGAATCGTCTCGACCAACCTCTCTGGCTCCATCGGTATAGCAAATCGCTTCGACCAACCGCCCTGACCCGATAGGCATAACAAATCACCTCGACCTGCAAGTCAAAGTATAATTTCAGAATATTTCAAGAGATATTTAAATCTTACCAACAAGTTTGAATAAGAAGCTAGGGAGATAAAAGGATTCGATGAGAGGGAGGAGAGGGATGGAGAGAGAGAGAGAGAGAGAGAGAGAGAGAGAGCGAGAGAGAGAGAGAGAGCGACAATCTCTAAAGAGAATAACTTAATGGAAGATATTTTTCCCTAGGGTTTCCCTTCAGCCCATTATTTATAAGTGAAGGTAGAAGGATGATTTTATAAAAAAAATATTTCATTTATAAAAAAATAAAAAATAAAAATTATAGAATTTAGCTTTATAAAGGCTTTCCATAAAAAAAAAAATACAATACGTTGTTGATTTTAATAATGTTAGATATTTATTTAAAGCTTTCGTTATATGAGATGAACTCGAGTGAACTCGTTGGCTAACATCTTCCTTTTTGGTTGTCCTAATGAGCTATTTTACTTTTATTTCAAAATGAAACTGCAAATTGGTAGCCATTTAAATCGAGAAAAGTTTGCAAAGGGATCATTAAGTTTGTTTCACTTCATTTAGAATATCTATTAGTCAATTTACATACCAAGACATTACCATAGTCAATCTTGCACCTACTTCTACTGACATTAATCATTCAAGACAATCATAAGCTAACTTGAGTGGGAGCATTAGGGTTTTTACATAGTTCACTTGAAGTTCCATCAAGCATACATCACCACATATATACTTGATTCCGTAACTCTGTGTAGCTTTATTCTTAGATGTTTGCATCTTATTAATAAATTTATCATGGTTGTTGATTGCTAGAAAATTCATTATGATAGAATGAGTCTTCTATACCTTAGCTTTTCATGAAGATTTCACTCTCATACTAATAAAATAAAAGTTTATAGGATACACCAAAGATTTTACAAGAAAAAACAAGAAAGAAAAATGCAATCATGGAGCCTAAACTAGATATAACTCAGTTGGAGAAGATAGAATTAAAAATTTTGGAGCACTAACTTAGTATCTTATGATTGTTGTTGAAAGTTTTATAAAAAAAAAAAATGAAAGGTGATACCAACTATGTTACAATGTCAGTCGCGTATTGGCGATAAGATGACGTTGGTTGAATTATAGTGTTCAGATATTTCTTATCAATCATGAAAATTTCTTACATTATAATTCATGATTAATTAATAAGTTTTCGAATGATGTATCAATAACGATCATTACTTTTTTTTTGGCTCATCCTAGGACGTACAAAGTCTAGCCTTTTGACGAGTTTTATCCTATAGATTTACTTTTTCGAACCCCCTCAAAGTTAGGTGAGTTGACTTGAACTTCGTCCCAATCATTTTAAATGTACAATTATCCTTTAGAGCAAAGAAAGTTTGGGAAGTCTTGAGATTGAAAGAAAAATCATATCAATATGCTTTCTATGGCATTAAAATAGTCCCTTTACCATATCTATGTTAGCTTGGAAGCCGTTGAAGTATTAGTCTTCGTTAATGACAAATTGCAAATCAAAGGTTTGGCTTTCATTGGCCTCTAAATCTTAATATTTTCAAAATACTGAATCCCCTTTTAACATTTCTTTCTTAATGGGAAAATGTGTTCCAAAAAATTGTGAGTTGGTTGCTACAATCTTCAGATGCCAAACACCAATATCGATGAATATGAGATGGTTGTAAAATGCTATTGATTTTTATTTTATTTCAGTTTGCTAATATGATTTTTATTTTATTTCAGTTTTTCTTAGTTTTTTGAGAGAACATTTCTATTTTTAAAAT